>NW_016812891.1:2129561-2160181 GCF_001698545.2 Rhinopithecus bieti | reverse complement strand
GTGTATTTGCAGCAAGACAAAAAAAAAAAAAAAAGGATACTAATCTTCTAAACATTAAAAAAAATTTACAAGTTGCTTTAATGTAAAATTAATTTATAAAACATTTTCCGTATCTGTTGGTTTAAAATAATTCCTGCTTTTGTTTCAAGCAAGACAATTCACCAGTAAGGAGGTATCTACTCAACATTAAACATGCCAACAAATATTAATTTTCAAAGAGTTTACAAAATTTTAAGTACAGTTCCATCTTTCTTCAAAGTAAAATGTTAAATTGAAATGTGGCTTTTCACCTGATCTTTGTGGTACTGTAAGTATTGTTGTTATATAATTGTCATGACAGTCTTCTTAGCAAATTAACTCTTATTATGCAGAGCAAAACAAATACCAAAAACAAAAACCAAAGCAAATTATTCATTGGCAATCCAAATTGGAAAACCGCTGCTATTAGCTTAAGGAAGTAACTAGCTATAACAAGCAGAAACAGATGATTTGATTTATCAGGATCCTTCATATTAAAATGAAGTGATTACGTAAATATATGATTTAAGTCATACGTGCTAAAATCATGTGAATTAAGTGTTCTGGCAAATCATTTGAAAAATAATGACTTCGATGCATTGAAAACTGAACCCCAGTAATCTAAAGAAGTGAATATATTTTAGAAAATAAAATATAAATAAAGATCTCAATTTACTCGCAGGGAATAATTTGTGCAATGTGAAAATTGGGCTGAAAAATGAAAATGTGTTAGTAAAAGCCATTCTTTAATGTGTATAAGCATAAAAATCCATAGAATACACACAAGCTAACAATACGGTTTTAGTTCATTTGTTTTGAAAACAGACCATCTTGATTAGATCTCAGAAAATGATTCAACAGGTAAATTACAGGTATACATTTTTTTTAAATAATTCATTTTAAATAATCTTCTGTGTGGCATGAGAAAAAGTAAAACTGGAGGATTTGGGTTTTACATTGAATATGTATGTGGCTTAAATTTTCTTCCAATTGACTGCTTTCTACTGTGGTGAGCCTTAAACCCCTCTCTTAAGAACAAATATTCCCCGTGCTCCTTGTAGAGTAAACTGCCGTTTTGCTGTCAGAACCAAATTAATAGATAGCAATAGAAGAAGATGTGAACACTTTTCCCATCACAAATAAGTAGTTTACATAGAGAGTATTAATGTGAGTAATGCTAGCTTGTTTTATTAAAATGAGGATCAGTACCTACTCTAAAATAGAATTTTAAAATGGATTTAGAAAAAAAAAAAAAAAAAAAAAACAGGAAAAGTACCATTTTACCTAAAATGACAATTCCACGTAATTGTCCATCCCTAACATGGATGTTTAATCCAAGCTGACACACCCACATACAATGCCTCTCTACAAAGATAAACTACAAACATGCAACTGCTGATTCAAGTTCTTCTGAGTGGCCTCATCTATCTTGAGTTGTTTCTGAGCTGACTTCACTTCTAATCTGCTCCTTATCTCTTATTTATGGTTTCACTCCTGCCTATTAATTTTTCTTTTCTGAATGTGTTCCTCCTTCATCAACTCTTGGACCTCTCTCAGGGACCTGCCTAACCCTCCTGACTGACTCTCCCTCTTCTCAGCCCCACATTCAACGAGGCGCAGACTTACGGTGGTGTTCCTCTTAAGTATCTGTAGAATGTGCCTCCTACTGTCCATCATCACCACCAGTTTCTTAGTTCAGAATTTTATCGTCTCTCACTTCAAATATTACAATATCCTGCTCACCAGTTTTCTTGCCAAAGTCTTCGTCAACTTCCAATTGATTCACTACACTTTTCCAGAGTAATCTTTCTAAAATGAAACTTAGATCAGTTCTCTGCTTAAAACCATTCGATGCCCCCTAAAGCCTTTCTGGATCTAATGTGGACTTCCTTGCATGATATACCAGGTCCTTCATGATCTGGCTCCTCTCTTACCCGTTTACAACAGTCTCCTACCAATCTTCAAAGGGAACACGATACACCAGCCACACTGAGCTGCTCTGTCTTCTTGAAACGCAGCATGTTGTTCCATAAATTCGTGCCTTTGTACTTGTTGTCCCTTCTGCTTAAAGTACTCTTTCTTAATTGTCTGTGTCAACCGTAAATACAATTCTGAATATGAAGACCAAGTACTCACTTCCATAGGTAGGGAAAGTGTCATAGTTGAGTTTGCATATGCCTGAGGGGTTTCTCGGGACACAGGATTTTCAGCTATAAATCTGAGAGAGCCCTGAGTAAATTAGAATGGCTGTTCACCCTTGTTGAGACTCAAAAACTAGGCAGAAACAAGTCTTCCTCTTACATGTTCTTCATGTTTCCCGAATCTCTGCCCTAGCCCTTACTGCCTTCTATTGCAACTGTTTTAAATTGATGTCTTATTCTTACACCAGGCTATGAGCATCTTCAGAGACTAGACCTTATTCATCTTTGTATTTTTATCAACTACTCTATCATCAGGCGTAGGTTAGGTATTCAGGAAATGTTTGATAACTTCGAGTAAAGAAATTGATTAATAAATGCAGGAATGGTGGAATGATATAAAAAGATTCTAAAGGGAGGACAGGATTTGTGTCCCAAAGAGTGTAGACAATTTAAAAAATAAACCCAGGAACTAAGGCCTGGCATGCAGGTCTCAGAAGCAAGCAAGAAAACCACTTGTCAGATTCTAGAGCACATGAGTAACCTAGATTAACACAAGTCTCTTGACTTCTAGAAATCTCAGGAAAGTTAGTTAAATTATAATTTCCACATTCTGTGGAAGTCCAAATCTCTCTTTAACACATTCCTTCATTCTGGGAGGTGGAGAAGATTTATGTTCTTATAGTCACATCTGTTGCTGAGTTCCTGTTTCCTCAAGTACCACATTTTGGTACCAGTCAAAAACAGATGTAAAATTCAGTCCTGCCCATGGGTTCCACAAACAACCCATTCACCCAAAGCATTCGCAAAGTTATAGTATTTACTGGTGATTTGAGTACGGTAGAAGAAATGTTTATACGGCAGACGTGTAAAAAGTAGCATCAGGCAACAAAACTTCGAACTGAACATTTGGCATTTGTGTTCCTGCTCTGTAATATCCTCTGGCAGCCCACCACAAGAGAATTTCACCTAACCTTTCTCCTGACAGCCCTCTCATCTCTTACTAACTTTAAGGTTTCTGCCTCTTTCCTCTTTCTTCTCTGCTCTTGTTTTTCTTTGCTCTTCTTCCCTTATAGAAATAAAGAAATTTTCCCTCTTATTTCTTACTGAGCAGTGCAGCTCTGGTTTTTTTCAAACATCCAAGTTCCCTCAGAGTCACTCTCTACTCTCAAAGGGCTGACCAAGGTATATTCCCATAAAAAAAAATAATTTCCACCCTAAAGAGAAGTTATGGCCAGTCTTTACGATGATTACATGTCCACCTCATTACCAAAGGTCAGAAACGGAATAAGCACAATGATGCAATGATGAAGAATCACAATGATGACCAAAGAAAATTAGTAATTTCATTTTACCTAATGACAGGCAGAGCAGACTGGGACTGGAACCGGATCCTAATCAGCTTAAGGCTAGAGACTGTAATTGACGTGTCCATTTATGGATCATTGGCAGTTAACCCAGCATCAGACACGTAGTAAGTACTCACTAAATGATTTTGAAATGTGAATACATGATTTGCAAGTTTGGTCACACAAACATTTGTTCTAATTAAGCCATTAAAATAAGTAGTCAGTTTAAGGAAAAACAACCTGTTAATCCATTTAACTAAAATGGATGACTTATTAAACACAACCAGTTATTAGCCATCGTAAGATTTGGCAGTGCAAGTTAACAATTGGTTGAAAAGTTAAAAAATGAAATTTACTGAATGTTTCTTTATCGCACTTGAAAAAACATTTTTCCATGTTGACTAAATTAATTTTTACTTTAAAACATTGCACAGGCAGAAACCAAACTACAAATAAGCATTTTTGTCTAAGCGTACTGCAACAGAAGGCATGCAATTATTTGGGTTTGAAATTAATTTTAAAGGATTAAACACATAAGTGTACATATTACTTGGATATTTATAATTAAAGTAAAGCTCTTAAGAGAATGCTTTAATATTGTTAACACTACTTATTCAGAGTTATGTACAATGCTAAAGGCCTAATTTGTTTCACCAAACAATTCATAAATCCAGAGAGATGTCAACATTACCAAAGATGTAGGAGTGATTTCTTCCTATGCCAGAGTTAAAATAATATCTTCACTGATAATAATAATAAGTATAATCATCAATGTATGTAGAATACATTTTAAAAAGCAAAAATCTTAACTGCATAATAATAGCTACATAAAAATTATACTTATGCAAGAATGATTTCGTAGACTTTGCTTTTAAAACCCTTTAATCATTTTCTAGTTTAAACATACATACATTAGAAATACTATTTATGTTATTTACCTTCGGGAGCCTCGGAAACAACGTTTTAGTATTTTAACCCATTTCAGTTATTCTTTCCATTGTGTTATTTTCACATTTTTAAAATTCAGAGTCAAGGAAACTATTCTAATGACTTTTAAATTCTGCTGTTAACAGAGATAATTATAGATCATTACATCATGGGATTCTGCTTTCCAGTGTTTATGGGAACATCTAATAATTATTAGTAAAAGACTGAGAATTATAGAGAAGCTGGATATTGTTTCACTTCACTAAACCTGCATATTAAATAATCATGAAAACATTTAAAACCTATCAGTGAGTTTCCTCATAAGATGCCCTTTCAAGTGTTTGCCATTGTCTCCTTCCGTTTACAGAGTTAAAACGGAAATGCACATACCTTACTTTTCTCGTGGCCTTCGCTTTTCATTAGCCCCAAGTGTGGCTCAGACATCACAGCTATTTTAGTTAAAACATGAGAATATTCTGCAGTGTGGGTAAACTCTGATTTTTAAGCAGCTCTAATTACAAAAATTCTTGCTTCGCTATTTTTCTCAGGGATAGGAAGGGCTGCCAGCACTCCAATTTGGAAAACCTTTTAAGGGAAAAAAAAACTAGTCCACAATGCTTTTTAAAAGTCTTGTGTGGTGAAAGGGAAACAATTTTTTTTATCTTTGTTGAGTCAATTTTTTAAATAAATATTTTAAATGGTTAAAATATTAATAAATACATTCATTTTAATGTGTCATTTTGAGGAGTTTAGAGTTTTTTAAATGAAATACTTGCAAATATGGGGCAAAATGGGTGACAACATTTTTCTCCTGGAAGCCCCCCACTGCCGCCCACAACAACCTTGTTTTGCTTTGTTTCACATAAATTATAGATCCAAACAGACTCTGTTGATTTTACTTGGATTATTTATGGTAACACATTCTGTCACTGACTTCTCTTGGGGGAAAGGTGCCTGGGTAATATTTTTATACAGCTCTGAAAATTGCGAGATCATTCATCTTTTTTTCCTGTAATGAACTCTTTAATTGCGTTCCTATTGTATCAGATGTGGGTAAAGTTCAATATTTTAAAGTAGTATAAAGTTATCACTGAACAAATAAATAAAACCTAACTAGAGGAAAGTTTATAAGTTTTACATATTAGTTTCATATATATATATGCACACATATATACATATGCTATTTTTGTTTTTTTCTGTTCTCTTAGATAAAATAGGATTGCTCAGAGCCTGTGTCATGTCCGAGTTGTATTCTCACAGGCAGCCTGGGGAGTTCCATGACGTGGAAAGACCATGGAAGTGGTTTCCAGTGAGTTGAAAGAGTTAAAGTAACTTTCAAAGGCACCTCCTAGCATGTAATTTATATGCATAGAGAATCCACCTCATTTTCCCTAAAGACCAAAATGTCCATTCTCATCTGCTAGCATAGTTTTAATCATTATTTATTATCATAGATGTTGGAAAATGGAATACTTATTCATACCACCATGTTCCCAGAAGCATATTTTTCAAGATATCCTGACAACTACCCTAGTCAAACTTTAAATAATTCCAAGGTTTTTTATCACTGACTTAAAAAAATTTCAAATTAGCACTCCTGAGTTTTTCCCTTGATATCTGTAATTAATCTGTCAACCTCACTAAAACCAATTTTTCTAAATCATTCTATGTGCTGATAGTCCTCAACATTTGCAAGATAGAACAACTAGAAATGCTTTGTTTTGCTACCATAAAAATTTCTTTAGGTCATTTATTAGGCCTTAGTATTTGTCTTCTTTGACTTATTAGATACACTTTTCTGTATTTTTAAGGTCAGAGAATCTGTGCTACATTTAATAGGAATTCTGTTATTGTTTTTTTCTCACAAAGTATCACTGAATTATGTATACAATTATGTCATTTGTATATGAGATCTTTGCACTAATCAATGTATGTTTCTAATAAAGTAGTTCAATCTTAATATAATAGTTGTATTTTTTATTTGCTTTAAATTAAGAGTGAAATGTACTTTTTGACTGTATATACACACATATTAAATAAATATCGTATCTCTGTATTTATTTAACCAATATTAATTGCCAGTCAGCTATGCCACCATCCTAGGCATGAAGAGAGAGTTGTCTCCATAATTTGAGACAACTATTTTGTCTGTAAAAGCATCTAATCATTCATAAAATTTCAGACAATTGTATCTGCTATATCTTTGCAAATGACTTATTAATCTTATGCTTAATAGAGTCTTAAATAGTGAACAGAGATTCCTAATAACTTAAATGGTTACTAACAAGTCCATTCACATGTTGCCTGAAAAGACAGTTTTTAAAAAGGATGAACAATTCAAAACAATTGCAGATTAGATACTTTTCATACTTGGAACTCTGACTTCATAGTAAGTGATAACGTAAGTTATTAGTTTCTGTAAATTGTGTCTCTTACTATATTCCTACAGCAGATTCTCCACTGAAAAGAATAAAGAAAAGGATAGCTCACTTCTGTGGTTACCTAATCTGTTCTGCAACGTCAAATCCATCTCAAAGAAGCTCGATCTCAAGAGAAAAATGAAATGACACAAATAGTGTTCCAAAAATTGAATAGCATGGTAGTTACTCAAGTATCTATACACGTGTGTATTTGTGTGCACTTTATTATATATAGACAGAGCTGCTCTTTTATACTGGGCTGAAACCCCCCAGAAAATCTGTAACTCTTAATAGCAAGAAAAATAGGAAACAAAAGACCGAAGTCTAAAACAGTAAACATTCAATTGAATATCAAAATTAAGACATTGGGATCTCAGACATTCTTACAAAAGCACATGCCTGCTAATGAATACTAATTTCAGACTAATTCAAAACATGTAGTTTCTTATAGGCTTTTTACAACTCCAAGAATACACACACACACACACACACACAATTTTCTAAATTTTTGTAAGAATTTAATTTACATTTTCCTTGTCTTATTAATCAATGTAAAAATTAGAGTGGAACTAAAATGATCTTACACTAATTCATAAGTTAAAATTTTGCTATTAGGAGAACAGTTTAGTTAATTCTGTCTAGTAAATACATATCAAAATGTAAGCTACTGAAAATTAATATTATATACTTGCATGGTAAATTTCAATGTTCACTGAGCTTATTTAAAGTTTTTATAATGGAACACACACACACACACACACACACACACACACACACGCTTCTGGATATTTAGAATAACTTCCCAAAAGGCAAATTCATTTCTCAGTAAAGGTATCTCAACCCAAATATACTAACCTTAAGTATTAACAGTTTTCTTTGTTATAATACTAATCATCTATGAACAGTATAGAAACAATATTACATGTATTGTTTTGTAAGATTCTGCACATTGTAAAAATATTGGAGGATATCTACATTTTTGTCCTGCTTTTAAATTTGTGGGACCACTTTTATGCCACACAAGATTCAATTTCATATTCTTAAATGCCTCAGAAGTGTTCTAGAGATTCATTCCCTGAACAAGACACATTGTCAATCCCCACCCAGGCAACAGGTCGATGCTTAGATATTAAATAGTCTCAGACAAAACAGTAACCACTGGTGTTTTCCAGACAGCTGTAAAATACTTGATTTTCTTGTAAGGATTCCATTCTGATGTTTAAGAATTCTTATAGCCAAGCCATAGCATTGTACGGTTAGTTATAATCCTTCATGTTGGAGCTGAATCTCGCTTTTTTTTTTGTATCCTCAGTAGAAACAAAGTTTATGACACTTGCTAAGCTCTCAATATATTAATTGAAATGTATGAGCAAACAGATAGCTAGTTACAGTGTTTTGTTTCTGCACCTCTTTTGGTCACTATTTAACTATAAAAATCAATAGCTCAAATTAAATTAAATTTTCCCATTTTATTTTCATTGCATTGAACTCTGTTGAAATACATTCAATATAATATATATAGCAGCATACTAAGGTTGAGCATTTCATGTGTAAAATAGAGATGCTCAATTTCTTTCCTGCTTCTAAACCTGTAAACTTCCCTGTCTGTGCTATCCTGATCTCTCTCCATTCTTTCTCCCTCCACCTCATATCTAATCTCCCTGCCAATGCATGGTATTTCACCCTCTCATCTCCTAAGAGAACTTACTCCATCAGTGGTCCTTCTTTTTCTCCTGGGATTCCACTTTCTTTCTTATTTATCTAAAGGTATTTTTTCAATATCAAGCATCTCCTGGCTTAAAAGAAAAAGATGAGGAGTGGTCCACATTTGCGGTCTTTCTTTACTTCATTGCTACTCAGACCTCAATTCACTGAAAGCTAGACCCTTCCCTCATCATTTCATTTAAGCTGCTCATACAGCCTCATTACTGGCCTCTTTACTGTACCTTTTCCAGTTTTCATTTTACTTGACTTCTCAGTGGCATTGACAGCATAACAAATGACTACATTTTCCTTGTTGGAATTTTGCCCATTAGTTCTCAGAAAAACCATTCAGTCTAGGTTCTTCTCCTAATTTGCTAGGTATTGCTTCTCAGGTTTGGATGGTCACATTTTTCCAAGCATTCCTTAAATACTGTTCCTTCCCTACCCCCAGCGTTCAATCCTGGGTCTTTATTTGCCCTCGTCCTGTTAACTCCTTCTGTGAATTCATCCTTACAGTTGGCTTTCACTGACACTGAAAGGGATGATGACTAAAGCAATTGAAATTTCAAGCCCAGGATTCCTTCCTGAGCGACTGGGGCATGCTGGAGTCCCACAGTACCAGAAGTACCTCCTGGCTGACCCCTCCAGCTTCTAGGAGGTAATTATTAAACTTCTGACTCCAACTGGCCTGCTCTAACTCTTCATGGCTTTGATCTTTTTTTTTTCCTACTCAATTTTGTGTGACTTAAAAGTAAAACCTCTATTTAATTTAATAAATCTATCAATATTATAATTTTAAATTCTATTTTATAAATAACAGAAAACATAAATATTTAATTGAATAAACATGAACAAAGATTATAACAATATAATGTAACACTTATTTGATTGTTTTCAAATAATATTTCAAATTTTCAAATATATATTATTTTCATATTTATTCATTAAATCCTCACAGCCAACACATAACTTTATTATTATTGTTTACTGTAGGGAATTTATGCTTCTAGAGGTTTGGAGTCTTGCCCACGATCACACACTAGTAAGTGACAGAACAAGAACTTGAAATATTAGAAAAAATTACATGTCTTCACATAAATATTCTATGGTCTTTAACTGTCACCAATTACAAAGTCCTGTTCTAGGATTGAGAGTTGTTTTCCTCAAAGATGCTACAAAGAAGGAAATATTTAAGTTTCTTATTCCTTGCTGACTTTTATCTTTTTGATCGAAGAAATAATTTTGTCCTAAAGCATTAGAAAAAATGAAAAATTAAACAGGGAAATGAAAGATCACGAATCACCTACAAATTGAGTTTTATATTCTACACAGTCAAGAGTTAATAGCATATATATGCTTTCTTTTGCATGAGAGTCAACAAATTACAAGCTGGACAAGATGTATCAAAATTCAAAAATAAAAGCTACTTCCACAAGATTCAGACAAATTGTTTGTCCTCAGTGCATTTTGTTCATTTCTCTCATATGGTGATGGCCTTTTGATATTGGCCTTAAGGGCCTTTGCTGATCTTGCCACTCGTTCCATATGTTTAAACAAAGCATGTGGTTTTTGCCAGCATCCTGCCACAGACAGAGAAACATAATCTCTGAATGAGGCAGGAGCCCAGACCCCAGAAGATCTTCAGAGTTATGCTGGGACGAGACTCTCGTCTAGCAATGAGGGGCAGTAACATTCCTCCCTGGCGCCTGCTGAAACAAATTTCAAGAATGGTAACAGGCTTGTTTTAAGGTTTTAAAACTATCAGTCTGGAATCAGCAGCCTTTTCTGAGAAGCTGTGGATGCCAAATTCCAGCTGTCACAACTTGCTTCTGTGAGAACCTCATGCTCAGTTGGTCAGAGACTTGGAAGATGAGCCTCGTTAAGACTGTGAGCCACAACTCTTTTCAGACAGACCAAACCCAAACCACAAATCGTCCTTTTGAAAACCCCAGCCTTTCCTTCTTGGTTTGGAATACAGGGTCAGTACAAGGTTATCTGTAGGTTGGATGTGAGCACCCAAACAACATATTTAGCCAACTATATAGCTAGTTTGTGGTTTCAGGTTTTTATTTGAAAATATTTGCAGCCCATTAATCACTACCGTGAAAGCGTCTTCATCAAGGAGTTCACACTCAGTTCATTTATTAGGCTACAGAATCAGTATTCATATACTTGTATCACAAATAGAAAAAGAGTAATTGACCAAATTGAATCAGAGACATGTCTAGGATTTGAGGCCTTCAAGCAACATTTTTTTCTCTTTACAAGATTTTCAATTATCCGATCGTGACTGTAGAGTGGCAACTTGGGTGACATCAGTTCTCTTAGGGAGGGAAAGGTAAGGTTTCAGCTCCACATGTGCTTTTTTAAGGCCAGAACCATGACTAATGAATTGCTCAACAGGAAAAATAGCTGATCTTCAAAGAGTTGAGAATGTGTAGCTGTAGTGAATATTATACATAAATAATGTTTATTGGACTTGAGTGATCTCTCATTACACTCCTTAATAAGAATTTCCTGAATTATTTTCATGGGCAATTAAGTCATAGTTAACAATAATTAAATGCTTCATATGTGCAGGGCACTATTTTGAGTCTTTTACTTGCATTAATGCATTTAATCCTCACAATACTACTTTGTGGTGGCTATTTGCATTATGCCTATTATATTGATAAATACTAACCTAGAAAAGTTAAATAACTTGCCCAAGTTCTCACAGCTAGAAGGTAGAAGGGCCAGAATTTATCTTTGATGCTATAATTTAAGCAATAGATGGAAGGTTATGTTTTCTATTGTGGAATGTATTGTGTCTTTTGGCTTCTCCTCCAAAATGTGTAGGGGCTACCAATACAATAGGTATATGCCTATGAAACAATAGTATGATTGGATTTTTGGTGACGTGCCTTCTTCCATTAGTATAGTTTGTCACTTTTAGTAAGTCAAGTGCAGTATTGATACTCTGGATCCGTGTTTTCTTTGGACACTGGGGTAGGAGTTAGAAGCCCTCAGTAATAGATTGACCTCTGCCATCAACAAACTCCATATCCTTAAGTAATCTTTTAACCATTCTGAGCCTCTGTGTCTCCTCTCTACCTGAAGGTAGTAAGTCTTGGCTGTCCTGGCCAACAAATAGAATCCCTGACATATCGACAACAAGAAGTTTGTTAAAGTAATATGTCCATAAAATTATTATATGGATATATGTTGCTATTAATTTTTTATTAAACACCAAGCAACCTTAAAGCCATGGGAGTGAGTTAAACAAGAAGTTTAAGTAGCTATTTCTTATACAGCAGGAAATTTTGCCCAACGTCATTGTGTTTAATGTGGATAAAGTACTACTTACCTATTTTTGCTTTAGTGCTTTTGGTGCTATATCTAAAACCCATTTACCAAACAAAAGTAACCAAGATTTTCTCCTATATTTTCTCCCAGAATTTTATAGTTTTGAATTGCACATTTAGTTCTATGATCTAGTTAGAGTAAATTTTTTGAAAGGTGTACAATCTATGTTTATTTACTTATTTATTTATTTTTTGTTTAACATTTATTTTAAGTTCAAAGGTACAGGTGCGGGTTGGTTATATAGGCAAATTATGTGTCAAGGTGTTTGGTGTACAAAAGATTTCATCCCCCAGGTAATAAGCCTAGTACCTGATAGGTAATTTTTCAATCCTCTCCATCCTCTCATCCTCCACCCTCAAGTAGGGCCCAGTGTCTATTGTTCCTTTCTTTGTGTCCCTGTGTACTCAATGTTTAGCTCCCACCTATAAGTGAGAACACGTGGAATTTTGTTTTCTGTATCTGTGTTAGTTCACTTAAGATAATGGCCTCCAGCTTCATTCATGCTGCTGCAAAAGACATGATTTCATTCTTTTTTATGGCTGCGTAGTATTTCATGGTGGATATGTACCATATTTTCTTTATCCAGTTCACTGTCGATGAGCATGTAGGTTAATTCATGACTTTGCTATTGTGAATAGTGCTGCGATGAGCATATGCATGCATGTTTTTCTGGTAGAACAATTTATATTCCTTTGAGTCTATACACAATAAAAGTATTGCTAGGTCAAATGGTACTTGTTTTAAGTTCTTCAAGAAATCATCACACTGCTTTTACACTAGCTGAACAAATTTACATTCACATTAGCAGTGTGTAAGCATTGTCTTTTCTCCACAACCTTTCCAGAATATCTTATTTTTTGAATTTTTAATAGTAGCCATTCTGACTGGTGTGAGATAGTATCTCATTGTGGTTTTGATTTGCATTGCTCTACTGATCAGTGATGTTGAGCTTTTCTTTATTTGCTTGTTGGCCATGTGTATGTCTTGTTTTCAAAAGTGTCCGTCATGTTGTTTGCCCACTTTTTATTGAAATTCCTTGTAAATTTGTATAAGTCCCTTACAGACTCTGGATATTATTTTTTTGTTGGCGGTATAGTTTGAAAATATTTTCTCCCATTCTGTGGGTTTTCTATTTACTCTGTTGATAGTTTCTTTTGCTGTGCAGAAGCTCTTTAAGTAGGTCTCATTTGTCAGTTTTTGTTTTTGTTGCAATTACTTTTGGCATCATTATCATGAAATCTTTGTCAGGGCCTATATCAAGAATGATATTTCCTAAATTATCTTCCTGTGTTTTTATAGTTTTAGCTTTTCCATTTAAGTCTTTAATATATCTATATATGATATTTGTATATGGTATAAGGAAGGGGTCCAGCTCTAATCTTCTGTATGTGGCTAATCTGTTACCCTGGAACCATTTATTGAATAGGGAGTCCTTTTCCCATTGCTTGTTTTTGTTTACTTTGTCAGATATCAGATGGTTGTAAGTGTATGGCTTTATTTATGGGCTCTCTATTATTTTCTATTGATATATCTGTCTGTTTTGTACCAGTGCTGTTTTGTTTGTTGCAGCCTTGTAGTATAGTTTGACATCGTGTAACGTGATGCCTCCAGCTTTGTTATTTTGCTTAGAATTGCCTTGGCTATTTGAGCTCTTTTTTGGTTCCATATGAATTTTAAAACAGGTTTTCCTAATTCTGTGAAGAATGTCATATGTAGTTTGACAGGAATAGCATTGAATCTGTAAATTGCTTTGGGCAGGATGGCCATTAAAATGATATTGATTCTTCCTATCCATGAGCATGGAATGCTTTTCCATTGTATGTGTCATCTCTTGATTTCTTTTAAAAGTGTTGTGTAACTCTCTTTGTAGAGATCTTTCATCTCTCTGGTTAGCTGCATTCCTAAGAATTTTATTCTTTTTGTGGCTATTGTGAATGGAATTGTTTTCTTGATTTGGCTCTCAGCTTGGATGTTGTTGGTATATAGAAATGTTACTGATTTTCATGCATCGATTTTGTATCCTCAAACTGCTGAAGTTATTTATCTGCTTAAGGAGCTTTTGAGCAGAGGCCATGGGATTTTCTAGGTATAGAATTGTATCATTTGTGAAAAAAGATAATTTGACTTCCTTTCTTCCCATCTGGATGCCTTTTATTTCTTTCTCTTGCCTGATTGTTCTGTCTAGAACTTCCAATATTATGTTGGAAGTGGTGTCATTGTGGTGTAGGAGTGGTGAGAGTGGGCATTCTCATCTTGTGCTGGTTCTTAAGGGGAATGCTTCTAACTTTTGCCCACTCAATGTGATGTTAGCTGTGGGTTTGTTATAATAGCTTTTAGTATTTTGAGGTACGTTTCTTTAATGCCTAGTTCGTTGAGGGCTTTTTAACATGAAGGAATGTTGAATTTTATTAAAAGTCTTTTCTGCATTTATTGAGATGATAATGTGGTTTTTGTTTTTAGTTCTGTTTACATGGTGAATCACATTTATTGACTTGTGTATGTTGAACCAATCTTGCATCGCAGTAATAAAGCCTACTTGATCATGGTGGATTAGCTTTTTGATGTGCTGCTGGATATGATTTGCTCATATTTTTTTGAGGATTTTTGCATCTATGTTCATTGGTAATATTGGCCTGAAGCTTTCTTTTTTTTCTTTTTCTTTTTTTTTGCTGTCCCTCTGCCAAGCTTTGGTACCAGGACAATACTGGCCTCACAGAATGAGTTAGGAAGAAGTTCTTCCTCCTCATTTTTTTTGGAATAATTTCAATAGGAATGGTACCAGCTCTTTACACATCTGGTAGAATTTGACTATGAATCCATCAGATCCTGGGCTTTTTCTGGTTGGTAGGTTTATATTATTCAGTTTGGGGAATCATTATTGGTCTGTTAAGGGATTCCATTTATTTCTGGTTCAATCTTGGGAAATTATATGTTTCCAGGAATCTATCCATTTCTTCTAGATTATCTAGATTGTGTGTTCATGGGTGTGCATGGAGGTGTTCATAGTAGTCTCATAGTTTTTTTTTTTTTTTTTTTTTTCGTTTTGTGTGGTCAGTGGTAATGTCCCCTTTGTAATTCTGAGTGTGTTTATTTGGATCTTCTCTTCTTTTTTTGTTTTTAGTCTAGTTACCAGTCTATCAATTTTATTTATTTTTTCAAATAACCAAATATTTGATCCATTGATCTTTTATATGGCTTTTTTGCATCTCAGTTTCCTTTAGTTCAGTCATGATTTTGGTTATTTTTTGTCTTCTGCTAGCTTCGTGGTTTGTTTGCTCGTTTTTCTCTAGTGCCTCAAGGTGTGATGTTAGTTTGTCAATTTGACATCGTTCTAACTTTTTGATGTGGGCATTTGGTGCTATATAAACTTCCCTCTTAACATTGTTTTAGCTATGTCCCAGAGACTCTGTTACAGTATATCTTTGTACTCATTAGTTTCAAATAGTTTCTTGATTTCTACCTTAATTTCATTGTTTACTCAAAAGTGATTCAGGAGCAGGTTGTTTAATTTCCACGTAATTTTATGATTATGAGTAATTTTCTTAGTAGTAATTTCTTTTTTTATTGTGCTGTGTTTTAAGAGTGTGTTTGGTATGATTTCAATTTCTTTTTTTTTTTAATTTGCTGAGGATTGTTTTTTGGCCAGTTGTGTGGTTTATTTAAGAGTATGTGCCATGTGGTAGAGAGAATAATGTGTATTCTGTCATTTTGGGGTGGTGAGTTCTGTAGATATCTGTTAGGCCCACTTGGTCTAATTTTGAGTTCATTCTCCAATATCTTTGTTAGTTTTCTGCCTCAGTGATCTGTCTAATACTGTCAGTGAGGTGTTGAAATCTCCCACTATTCTTGTGAAGCTATCTAAGTCTCTTTGTAGGTCTCTAAGCACTTGCTTTATGAATCTGAGTGCTCTTGTGTTGAGTGCATACATATTTAAGATAGTTAGAACTTCTGGTTAAATTGAACTCTTTACCATGATGTAACAATCTCCATTTCATTTTTTTTCATCATTGGAGATTTAAAGTCTGTTTTGTCTGAAATTAGAATAGCAACTCCTGCTTTTTTCTGTTTACTTGGTAGGTTTTTATCAGTCCCTTTACTTTGAGTCTATGGGTGTCATTGAATGTGAGATGAGTCTCTTATAAAAAGCTTGAGTCTTACTTCTTTATACAACTTGCCACTCCGTGTGTTTTAACTGAGGGCATTTAGCCCATTTAAATTCAAGGTTAATATTGATATTTGTAGGTCTGATTCTGTCATCATGTTGTTAGCTGGTTATAATGCAGACTTGATTGAATAGTTGTTTTATAGTGCCAGTAGTTTATGTACTTAAGTCTGTTTATGTGGTGCCCAAGAGAGTTTTTCTTTTTTTTTTTTTTTTTAATACTTTAAGTTCTAGGGTACATATGCATAATGTGCAGGTTTGTTACATATGTATACTTGTGCCATGTTGGTGTGCTGCACCCATCAACTCGTCAGCACCCATCAACTCGTCATTTACATCAGGTATAACTCCCAATGCAATCCCTCCCCGTCCCCGATAGGCCCCATGTGTGATGTTCCCTTTGCCGAGTCCAAGTGATCTCATTGGTTCAGTTCCCACCCGGTATGAGTGAGAAACATGCGGTGTTTGGGTTTTCTGTTCTTGTGTATAGTTTGCCTGAGAATGATGGTTTCCAGCTGCATCCATGTCCCTACAAAGGACACAAACTCAATACCTTTTTTCTGGCATGCATAGTATTCCATGGTGTATATGTGCCACATTTTCTTAATCAGATCTTGTCACTGATGGACATTGGGTTTGATTCCAAGTCTTTGCTATTGTGAACAGTGCCGCAATGAACATACGTGTGCACGTGGTCTTTATAGCAGAATGATTTATAGATCCTTTGGGTATATACTCAGTAATAGGATGGCTGGGTCATATGGTACTTCTAGTTTCTATGATCCTTGAGGAATCGCCATACTGTTTTCCCATAATGGTTGAACTAGTTACAATCCAACCAACATGTAAAGTGTTCCTATTTCTCCACATCTCTCCAGCGACCTGTTGTTCCTGACTTTTTAATGAAGTGCCATTCTAACTGGTGTGAGATGGTATCTCATTGTGTTTTTGATTTGCATTTCTCTGATGACCAGGGATGACGAGCATTTTTTCATGTGTCTGTAGGCTGTATGCATGTCTTCTTTTGAGAAATGCCTATTCATATCCTTTGCCCACTTTTTGATGGGTTTGTTTGTTTTTTTCTTGTAAATTTGTTTGAGTTCTTTGTAGGTTCTGGATATTAGCCCTTTGTCAGAGGAGTAGATTGCAAAAATTTCCTCCCATTCTGTAGGTTGCCTGTTCACTCTGATGGTAGTTTCTTTTGCTGTGCAGAAGCTCTTTAATTTAATTAGATCCCATTGGTCAATTTTGGCTTTTGTTGCCATTGCTTTTGATGTTTTAGACTTTCTTGGGTGTTTTAGATTTTCTTTGGTGTTTTAGTCTTTCTTTATTTCCATATTTAACATTCCCTTAAAGACTTCTTGTAAGGCAGGTCTGGTGGTAATGAATTCCCTTAACATTTGCTTGTCTGAAAAGGATCTGATTTCTCCTTTGCTTATGAGGCTTAATTTAGCTTGATATGAAACTCTTGGGTGGAATTTCTTTGAATATAGGCCTCCAATCTCTTCTGGCTTGTAGGGTTTCTGCTGAAAGGTCCAGTGTTAGCCTGATGGGGTTGCCTTTGTAGGTGACCTGCCCATTCTCTCTAGCTGCCTTTTATATTTTTTTCTTTCATTTTAACCTTGGAGAATCTGATGACTATGTCTTAAGGATGATTGTTTTGTGTAGTATATTGCAGGCATTGTCTGCATATCCTGGATTTGAATTCTGGCATCTGAGAGAGGTTGAGAAAATTTTTGTGGATGATATCCTCAAATATGTTTTCCAAGTTCCTTTCTTTCTCTCTCTTTCAGGGACTCCAGTGAGCCATACATTTGATCTCTTTACCTAATCCTATATTTTTTCTCAGGTTTTATTTATTCTTTATTGTTTTTTCTTCATTTTTGCCTGACTGAGTTATTTCAGAGAGCTGGTCATCGACCTCTGAGATTCTTTCCTTACCTTGGTTGATTCTACTGTTAATACTTCTGAAATTCTTGCGGTGTGTGTGTGTGTGTTTTTGTTTGTTTGTTTGTTTGTTTGTTTTTGAGACGGAGTCTCGCTCTGTCACCCAGGCTGGACTGCAGTGGTGCCATCTTGGCTCACTGCTAGCCCCACCTCCTGGGTTCATGCCATTCTCCTGCCTCAGCCCCCAAGTTGCTGAGACTACAGGATCCCCGCCACCACGCCCAGCTAATTTTTTTGTGTATTTTTAATAGAGACGGGGTTTCACCATGTTAGCCAGGATGGTCTTGATCTCCTGACCTCATGATCCACCTGTCTCGGCCTCCCAATTTTCCATGCACGTTCTTTATTTCCCCTTGCCATGTTATATAACATATACATAAGATTCTGAAATTAGAAAACAAACATATTTGGAGAGGGCTGTTATTCTGCATACCCCACCTATTTTTGTGAATGGTCAACCCATAAGCCAAAGCCTAATGTTATCCTAGACTCTTGCTCTTCCTTAACTCTGAACACAATATGTTACCAATACTTTTTAACGCTATACTCTGATTTTTCTTAAATTATCTTGTCTTTGCCCTCTCCAAAATCTCTTCTGTCTTCTCAAACACAGAAGTTCATGTTTTCATCACACTTCTAGCTCAGGTAACAGAGGTAGCTCCCTAATTGTTCTTCCTGTGGTGTTGCACCACTTTTCTTCCATAATCTCAATCCTCCTTGCACATTTCTACATCTGTCCTCCACTCTGCATAGATAGATAGATAGATAGATAGATAGATAGATAGACAGATAGATCGATCCAAATCTCACCACTTCATTTGTTTTTGTTTTTTTCTTTTTGAGATGGAGTCTCACTCTGTCGCACAGGCTAGAGTGCAGTGGTGCAATCTCTCACTGCAAGCTCTGCCTCCTGGGTTCACACCATTCTCCTGCCTCAGCCTCCCGAGTAGTTGGGACTACAGGCGCCTGCCACCACGCCCGGCTAATTTTTTGTATTTTTTAGTAGAAACAGGGTTTCACCGTGTTAGCCAGGATGGTCTCGATCTCCTGACCTCGTGATCTACCTCTCTCAGCCTTCCAAAGTGCTGGGATTACAGGTGTGAGCCACTGCGCCCGACCCGACCACTTCATTTTTATGTAACCCTAGCAATGACTCTTCACAACATCGGGCTGTGAAGGCCAAATAACCAAGACTGCCACTCAAAGTCTTCAGGCCGGGCTCTTGCAAACCTATCCACCCTCCATTTCCAACACACTTTCATATGCCTATGTCTTAGGCACGATACATTCTGCTGAGTTCTTCTTTAAATGATGCTGCTTCTTGCTTTATTTGTTTTTGCAGCTGATACATCTATCATGTCAAATACTTGCCTTCCTCCATCATCTTGTGTCTAGCTATCTACACACATCCTTCAAGACTGCACAGACAATTCTTCCTTCAGAAGACTCTCCCAATTAGTCAGGGTGGAGAGCTAACCTGTGTTAACAGAGTACTACATTTCTATGAGAATGTTCACTCTCTTGTGTTATAATTCTGGTTTACTTGTCAGTCTCCTTCATTACTTCTTTGAAAACAAGAGCTATGACTTTCATTGTGTGCCATCAGAGCTACAAAGTGATTAGTAGAAAGTAGATATGCAGAACTTGCTTAAAGAATGAAAAAGTTTTGGGGATATAAATCTATTCTGGGAGTTAAAGGAATATCTCATCTGGAGTTTGCTGAGAACAGTACTGGAGCTAATCTAGTCTGCTAAACTTTCCCCAAGTAGAAGCAGAAATTTGGATCCTCGACATCCTAAGAACTGGACAAGAATTCAGATGCTTTCTATAAGAGGAAGTCAGGAAAACATTTCCTCTGGCTCCAGTTTGACCCATAAACCAAGAAAGAAGCTTATGAAAGGCAGCAAGGATGAGTCTACCAGATGAATTTTACAGGAGTTAAAATGACATTTCTCTTTTGTCTCTACTCTTAATTGACTGCTGATGGTCACTGGGGTGTTTATACAGCCTCCAGGCTGACTCCATTCTGCTGCCATCTGTCTCAGTTGTAAGCTCACTACAAGTTCCATATGGCTGCTTAATTCCAAAGAGTCTAAAGTGTCCTCATGTTCCATAGGGCCAGTTGAGACAAATGACTTGCCTTATATGGTTCGGATTTGGACTAACTGAGAAATGAAATTAGCTGTACCCCAAATCTCTCAAAAATGCTTTTCCTTTAATAGAGAGGCTGCTATGGGCAACTGGCATCTCTGTCACATTTTATATGTTTATCTACTCTCTAAATAGAGAAGACATTTTTACTCTTAAAATAATGGAAAGAAGGTCACATTTTATTTGTGCTGAATAAAACACTAACATAATTTCTACCAAATTAATGCTCAATTCACTATTTCTCTCACAGTATAAATAATTATCCTTTTTATTTGATGATGATGATGGTGGTGATGATTTTGATGATGATGATGATGATGATGATGATGATGGAGCTATACTAGTACCTGGGCACCTTATGGTAAAAAATTACTTATATATTTATTCAATCAAATATATTTTTAATTCAATAAAGATTTTACAGTTAATCACCTGATTTATTCTTTCAAGCAGACCCTTTAAATCTTCATTTCTTTTGCTCTTCTTTCTATTTTGTAACTGTCCTGCAGAGTCCTAGTCCTCGATCTTTGCAACAATCTGCCTTCCCCATTGGTAAACAGTGCTAGAGAGTTTGAAAAACCATGCAACTTGACCTCTTTACAAATTCACTGCTTCTCTCTTCTGATGGGTCTTCTGTCTATCTCAGTCTCTTTCTTGTCTTCCAAATGCTCCTATCTTGTCACCATTAATAAAAACTCCAAAGTCTTACCATTCTCTTCATGATTCAAATTCTTTTCCTTTTCCTCCACACTCTCACTCAACTTCCTGCTTTTTATATCCACAGACAAATCAGTGGGGCCACTGCATTCTTATTCTCTTCAATCTAGTCTGGGAGGATTAATTATTCCATTGAGGACTAATTCATTCAACTGTGCTGCTGAAAACCTCCTTATCTTCTCAGGGGACTTTGCTTTATCTGTTGATTGCTTTGCCTTGAATTATGATCTGCTCCTTCTCTACTTGATCCTTTTCTTACTGAATGCAAAATTCAGGTCAACATACCCTCCTTATATAAAACATAAGACAAAGACCCTACTATCCATACTGTCTTTATATTCTACCAATCTCTTTAACTCTTTTGTCATCAGAAGATCTTGAGCCCTTTCTCTGTACTTGCTGTCTTCACTTCTTTTTTCTTTCCCTGTCCCCACTTCCACCTCCGTTTACTACCTTAAATAGTGCACTTTTATCTTTCATGAAAATTCATGTTTTCCTTATATCTCTGTCATCAATGTGGGCTTCCTTTTCTCTGGTCGTTCCTTAAATTATCATTATTTCTCAGATGTTGCAAACTGACCAAAGCTAATTAGGCAATTCATAATCCTAGGTTTCATTTTTTGATCGGTAATGGTGGCCATTCTACAGTAGGAATTTGCTAATTCCTCAGCCATGCTACTCGTTATAAAGAAAGCAGGGCAGCCATAAACCAAATTCTGCACAAATATAGCCTACAGACATTTATTCAACAAATGTTCACTAGCAAAACAGGCACTTTACTGTTCTCTATAAGATTGATTTGATCTTTAACTTTTATACTGAAATCTATCTGTGTCTTTAGTTTCATTGGATGCTGTGATTTGAGTGATTTTATATGCATGATATGTATAGGGTGGGAAATGGTATGTCAGTCCTTATGTGTTTCTGTTGGCATGTCATGAAACAGGTGGAAAATTCAGTGACAAAAATCTCAAACAGATTTCCACATTCTTCTGTGCTAACTGTAAGAGGAAAGGGAGGGAGGGAGGCGAGACAGAAATATCTCATTTTATTGAATTTTATTCATTTGAAAGTGCGATAGAATTTAGAGCTATTTGTGAATAAGTTGCAAGAACATCTGCTGATGTTTGGTTGTGAAAATTATTGGGAATCTAGGGATTAATTATGATACTTTTTTATTTCTTTTTTTAAAATTTCCTCTTTTAGATCATATTTATATTTTTTCATTTGAGCAGAATTAGGTATTATTTAACCATATCTCACATTTATAGTGATTTGAAATTGTTAAATGGTATGCCATTAATTTCTGAAAAGAATTATTTATGATATACATAACATTCCAATATAATTAACTGAAATGATTATGAAATCACTTATAATCTTTAAGGTCACCAAATGAAATGGTTTTCATTGTTTATATTTCTCTTGGTACATGTAAAACAGCATATCATTCTTTATAGTTGTAACCATGGCATATATAAAATATCTTTTGTAACATTAATATTTATTTATCCTTGTTAATATTCTGCTTTTATAACTACTATTTCTAGTTGTAACAAATTATGTCATATAGTAGACAAATATCTTCTTTACTTATACCCCTATTTCTTGTCATTTGCTAATGCTCATTATTTGCTATTATGAATGGTTATGCTAAACATCTCTATAGATAACATTTTATTTCCTGTTGGATTATTACTCAAAATAAATTTCCAGAAATGATATTACTAGATCAAAATATGGACATTTTTATGATTCTTGCTGCATACTGTACATTATTTCCCAGAAAATTCAAAAATATTTTAATAGTTATTTATTGATTATATAGTAAATTTTAGGAAACATATTGCTACTAGACATACAGAAGTGAAAAACATAGTTCTTTTCCTGGGGGAAGTCATTCTATATTTTCTCTTTGGGCGCTTTGACTTCTGCTATGGGTGAGCAAACTATTTATCAACCATTAGTGGGCTTAACAACTTCAAACTATAGTACAGGGCTACAGTAACCAAAACAGCATGGTACTGGTACAAGATCAGAAACATAAACCAATGGAACAGAATAAATAACCCAGAAATGAGACTGCACACCTGCAACCATCTGACTTTTGACAAACCTTACAAAAACAATCAATAGGTAAAGTATTTCCTATTTAACAAATGGTGCTGGGATAACTGGCTAGCCATATGCAGAAAATTGAAATTGGACCCCATCCTCACACCCTATACAAAATCTTCTTAAGATGATTTTGATCATCTTAATCATGTAAAACTCAAAACTATAAAACTCTAGAAGAGAACTTAGGCAATACCATTGAGGACATGTGCATGGGCAAAGATATCATGACAAAGACACCAAAAGCAATTGCAACAAAAGCAAAATGGACAACTGGAATCTAATTAAACTAATGAGCTTCTGCACAGCAAAAGAAACTATCAACAGAATAAAGAGACAACCTACAGAATGGGAGAAACGTCTTGCAATCTATTCGTCTGACAAATGTCTAATATCTAGCATCTATAATGAACTTAAACAAATTTACAAGAAAAAACCAACCCCAATAAAAGGTGGGCAAAGAACATAAACAGACAGACACTTCTCAAAAGAAGACACACACGTGGCCAACACATATGTGAAAAAAAGTTCAACATCAAAGTATTTCCTATTTAACAAATGGTGCTGGGATAACTGGCTAGCCATATGCAGAAAATTGAAATTGGACCCCATCCTCACACCCTATACAAAAATCTTCTTAAGATGATTTTTGATCATCTTAATCATGTAAAACTCAAAACTATAAAACTCTAGAAGAGAACTTAGGCAATACCATTGAGGACATGTGCATGGGCAAAGATATCATGACAAAGACACCAAAAGCAATTGCAACAAAAGCAAAAATGGACAACTGGAATCTAATTAAACTAATGAGCTTCTGCACAGCAAAAGAAACTATCAACAGAATAAAGAGACAACCTACAGAATGGGAGAAACGTCTTGCAATCTATTCGTCTGACAAATGTCTAATATCTAGCATCTATAATGAACTTAAACAAATTTACAAGAAAAAACCAACCCCAATAAAAGGTGGGCAAAGAGCATAAACAGACAGACACTTCTCAAAAGAAGACACACACGTGGCCAACACATATGTGAAAAAAAGTTCAACATCACTGATCATTAGAGAAATGCAAATCAAAACCACAATGAGATACCATCTCATACCAGTCAGAATGGCTATTACTAAAAAGTCAAAAAACAACAGATGCTGGCGAGGTTGTGGAGAAAAAGAAATGCTTATACACTGTTGGTGGGAGTGTAAATTAGTTCAACTGTTGTGGAAGACAGTGTGGCAATTCCGCAAAGACCTAGAGGCAGAAATACCATTCGACCCAGCAATCCCATTACTGGGTATATGCCCAAAGAAATATAAATCTTTCTACCATAAAGACACATGCACCCATACGTTTATTGCAGCACTATTCACAATAGCAAAGACATGTAATCAACCAAAATGCCTATCAATAATAGACTGGATAAAGAATATGTAGTACATATACACCATGGAATGCTGTGCAGCCATTAAAAGGAACAAGATCATGTTCTTTGTAGGGACATGAATGGAGTTGGAGGCTTTTATCCTTATCAAACTAATGCAGGAACAGAAAACGAAATACTCACTTATAACTGGGAGCTAAATATGACAATACATGGACACATGTGGGGTAACAACACATGCTGGGGCCTGTTGGAGGGCAAAGGCAAGAGGAGGGAGCGGATCAGAAAGAGTAGCTAGTGGATGCCGGGCTTAAC
This sequence comes from Rhinopithecus bieti, assembly GCF_001698545.2. Lineage (NCBI taxonomy): Eukaryota > Metazoa > Chordata > Mammalia > Primates > Cercopithecidae > Rhinopithecus > Rhinopithecus bieti. The sequence continues at coordinate 2,135,493 of NW_016812891.1, read as the reverse complement.
ACCTGGGTGATGGAATGATGTGTGCGGCAACCACGAAGGCAGATGTTTACTTGTGTAACAAACTTGCACATCCTGCACGTGTACCCATGAACTTAAAAGTTGGAAAGAAAAATAAAATAAAATAAATAGCACACCACCACAGAAAAAAAAAACCTTTAGTGGGCTTAAGTATTATATGAGGTGTTTCAATTAAAATGAAGATTCTTAGGGCCACTCTTGCACATATTCAAATTAAGAAGACCTGATTATTTTAAATTAATGGCACCTAGCTTACCTTGACTTTTTGCAATCTTCTCCAGATGATTCTGATACTGGTGGTCCATAGACTATGATTTGAGAAACACTGAGTTATATGCCAATGACATCCAGACCTGTAAATCTTGACCTGCCCTGCCCTAAAAGCTTCAGCTCAACTGACTTTAGAGATAAACATATCCCAAACAAAACTCATCATCCTTCTTTTTAAACATTGCCCTTTTTCTGCTTACAGGAAAAGCAATAGCTTCTCCATATTGCTGCACTTGGATTTTATCATATAGTGCCTACTTGTGGGGGGTGTTACTTATAAATAATACCTTATATGTGGATCATTTAATTAATTAAGTCCTTAAAGCAGTCCCTGAAAATGGAAGACAATCCTCAAAATATTTTGTTTTAGATTCATGACCCTTCAGTTACCTATTAAATTTTAGTCTTGAAAATTTTCCGTAAATAGTAATTCTGTAGTAAAGGTTCAAATGCATTTTGGGAAGGTGTATTTGTTCACATATTATATATTATAAATATACATGTGTATCTGTATACATATACAGATATGTATAGACATACATGTAATGAAGACCATTCTTATTACAATAAAAATGAATAATCTGAAGATTTCAAATAAGAAACCATACTACTTACATATTTATTTTAAAAATTAAAGTTGGAAGAGGCTATTTGAAATTTGTTAGAAATGTCTTGTATCTACAGATTAAACCAAAACAAAATGAGGAATGTTATTTTTGTCTTTCACAATAGTTTGTATTCGTATTTTTAAAAATACTTTAAGTTCTAGGATACATGTACACAACGTGCAGGTTTGTTACATATGTATACATGTACCATGTTGGTTTGCTGCACCCATTAACTCATCATTTACATTAGGTATTTCTCCTAATGCTATCCCTCCCCCAGTCCCCAACCCCATGACAGGCCCTGGTGTGTGATGTTCCCCACCCTGTGTCCAAGTGTTCTCATTGTTAAATTCCTACCTATTAATTCTCTCCTCTTTCATAATTCTAATTTTCTACTGAGTATCTCTCTCTCTCTCCCCCCCCACCCCACTCTCTATCTCTCTCTTTCTCTCTCTCTCTCAGCTATTTCTTCTCTCTTCTCGTTTATTTAATTTGTACATAAAAAAATATAGCAACACCATATACCTTTTAATCCTCTGTGCACCTCTGCATACCGTTCTACCTTGCTACATTTATGTTCACCAGTTCAATGAAATTGCTCCTGTAACTATCATAAAAAGTACTCATTTCTTAATTTGCTTGACCTCTACGTGTAGTGGAAACTTGAATACACCTGACATAGATTTGCCAGAGTTTATTCATGTTATCAAAAAGTGCATCTAGTCATTGCCCATTTAATGAAATGTTTTAGGAAAGTTTCCTTTCTATTAATTTCTAGAACATGACTCTCTTCTGGTTTTTCAACTCCTTTTTCCATTTCTCCTTATCCTTTTGTCTACTTTTCCTCAGCTGTAAAGGCATTTCTTTATGCAGCTATATAATAACCATTTGCTGTTTTTCAGAGCTCTGTCTTCAACCTCCATTTCACTCTGATCCTCCTGGGTTAATCTTATATACTTCCATGGTAGTAAATATTATTTATATATGTTATCATCTACCTATTCTATTATCTGCTACTGAACACAGATTTATATATGTCTGTGTTTATTAAATGTACACAATTTTATTTCCCAAAGATACCTCCACAAAAGCTAAACCAATTATCTAATCATTACCCTACCACCTAAATAGGTCTTCTGTATTCTTCTTTCAAGGAATACTATTTCTACACCAAAATAAAACTGAACAAGAGCAACAACAGGAGCTAGATCATTTTCCTAACTCCCCACACACAAAGTGAGCAAATGAGCAGCTCAAAGGATATACTCATGAAAAGGTATTGGTTTGTGTTTAGCAATAGCCCACATGAGTGAGGAGGCTACCAAGCAGAAAAGAAGGCTTGCTTCTTTTTACTGCAGGCCTGTTGCTATGTATATCATTAGGTTTGAGTAGGTGTTCTTTCAGCATTCAAGAGTACACCTATTCCCTTGAATACACAAGTGCTTCTTTATGCCATTTATGATGGCCTTATCAGAACTGTACCAGCTTGGCAGTAGCCATTCAAACATACCTTGCCATTCATGGCCTATCCCAGCCTACTTTTGCAAGTAATCAATGATATCTCATTCTTCTTCCATTGCCACCTACCCATCATGCAGTTTCCTGAGCAAATCATGTTCCAGGTTTCATCCATACCATTCTATGCTACATTTTCTATCTAGAATACATTTCCCCCATCATTTCTTCTTTGACGGCTCATTTCCATGTGTTTCTCAATCTTCACTTCTTCTAGGAAGCCTTCCTCTCCTTCCCCATCGTCTCTAGTCCTGGTTGGATACTATTTCTGTGTACTTTCTTTGCCATACCTTTTGTGATATCATTATCTAATTTCCCTTCTGGGTGAATACACTATGAACTTCTTGAGGGCAGTGATGTTGTCTTTTTGGTCTAAGTCTTCAATGCTAAATAGAGTCATTTTTGAGGTAGCTGTCCTAATATAGAATATTTTACTCCATACATTAATGTTACTGTGAAATGTAAGCTCAAAAGAGTTTAATGACTCATGGAATGTTCTGCCCCATTCATAAAGCATCTCTTTATGGGCAGTTCTAATTCCCAAGCCAAGAACTTGGAATCCAGGAGGTGATTCCATGTCAATATTTTTCAACAAAATTTACTTTGGTTACCACCCATTCTAAGTGGTCAGTGGCATTTTTAGATGTTTGCGTTTTGGTTACACAAATAGATAACAGAATTTACACTTAAAATACTGCACTTTAGGGAACATCATGGTCAGAGAGATGGCATCTAGGCTTCCATGGGCTCCTTACAGCTGCCTGTGGACATCTAATGGCAGGTAGACTACAATTTTGCATTTGACACACAGGGTTTTCATGTCCGCTTAAATAATTATAAACAGAAATGTTAACAAGAAGCTAACATGGAACTCATGACATTGAGGTCTTCGAATAATGTTATGCAGGTGAAACATTAACAGCATGGCTTGGTTTAAGGTTTTGAATACTTGCTACCGCAATTCCTCTGATTATACTAGTTTCACTCATGATATTTATCTTTCGAAGCAGCTACAGCTCTTGCTCTTACATTTCCTTTGGTCTTACAATATTCTAAATCAGCAGTATAAATATCATCTTTATTCTCTACCCATAATCAATTTAAACTTTATAGTCATAATAACTTACTCTTTAGATTGGCACTTTTTAACTTTATGGTTTACTATGATAACAATGATTACATTTTTGCCTTCTTTCCAGGTAAAACAATAAGAATTCCAAACGGTATTTGATAAGTTATTTATAATACCCTCCATGCGCAAGAAATCAATAAGAATCATGGGTTCCATTTTTTACAAAAGCAAGTAAGTCCTGGTGATGTTTTATGACTTACTCGTGGTACGTGCTCTACAGATCAGTAACAACCGGTAAAGCAAATTGGCACTTGTATAACTACTTGCAGATTCCTAAACATACCAAACCCAGTGGCAGGCATGGTAATAAATCATTGACAGTTAAGAACATTTTTTCCTTAAAACATTCCCAAATGGAATTTTCCTTAAGTGCAAACTTTTTTAAAAAAAGAAAAAGAAACAGTTATAAAGAAGAAAGTCTTATCTCAAACAATAGTTTTATTTATTTCAGTATATTTTTCAAATAATCTAGGCATATGTGCAGTCATTTAAATAATATATATACACACACACAATAAAACAACTCATAAGTGCAAGCTGTAGATAGTGAAAATATGTCTTCGTCATATCCCTTCCCTGTCTCTCTTTTTACTCCAAAGTCAACCAGTTACTGGTTTCTTGACTGATAGTTAAGACCTGTGTTTGTGCATTTATACATTTTTCCATGTTTAAAAGATTTAAATTCTTTCCAGTTTCAACTCAAAATTTCCAGCTACTGAAAGAAGGTTGCTGTTAGAATAATATCTATTTTCTTTTAAAGAAAACCACAAATTATGAGCCACTATCGGTCCTAAGCAGTTATCTCCCTTTAAAAGAGAAACAAGTCTGTTTTAGTCAAAACTGGCAATACATGTGAGAAACACACAAATATTTAAAGAAACAGCAAAAGCTGCAAAGTAAAATACTGATATTGGCTGAACTCTCAAGTATATCTTACATACAACATTTGATGCCTTTTTAAAAGTTATTCTGGAAAGTTTCTTATAGAGGCCTATTTATGAGGTAAATTTTAAGGCTTCATTTTGGAAATACCAAATGTGTTCAACTTCTTTTAAAAACGAAATTATTGTCAACAGTGCTGGAATATTATTTGAAGGATGAAATAAAGTAAACAACAAAGATAATTTCATCTTTCACTTCAGGAAATGCTCTGATTACTTGTGAACTTCTTTAGTTTTCAAATCTAATGTAAATCCACAGGCAAAATAGAATATTTATAGAAAATAAGAAAGAGGGAGTCATGTTTGTTTTTATTATCTGCTAATGATAAATATTTTGGATCAAGAATTTATTCAGTGAATAACTTGCTTAGGCATATAACTGCATTTTGGAAATTGTAGGGCTTAGGGAACTCCTAGAAAAGTACAAATAATTAATTGAAAATTGTGTCTACATCCAATCACAGGGATAAATGGATCTTAGTAAAATTTTAGTTCCATGTTCAGGATGTTTTTCATGATGGTGGCATTTGGCCTCTTGGGAATCTGAGAGATTGTCCAAAAGCTGACTAACAGGAAGACAGAAGTGTAACTGCAGCACAAACAGACAGGAAACAGCTATGTTAAGAAAACATTTGGTAAGGGCTACCACATAGACTTTGTTCAATGGGCTTTCAGGTCGTTATTCACAGAAGTTTTCCAAATTTTTATTCTATTTCTCTTATTGTAATTACCATCTCCCCTTGTAAATAAAGTTCCTCTTATTATTTTTAATAGTCACATCATTTCAATGGTGTGGGCTGTAACAAATTTCTTTCACCATTTTCTTAGAGTTTTTTTTTCTTATTGAAAATTGCAGTGATATTTTGAATATAGCTATGTCATGTCAAGAAGAAAAAATAAGTGGAATTACTGGATTAAAATGTATAAATATTTAAATGGTTCTTAATGCATAACTAGATTTTCTTTCCATGCAGGTTTTTTTCTACTTACCTTACCACCAGCAGTGTACTAGGCTTACCATCAACTCCCTAATATTGACTGTAATCAAATACACTTAGTTTTGGCCAGGTGCAGTGGCTCGTGCCTGTAATCCCAGCACTTTGGGAGGTTGAGATGGGTGGATCACCTGAGGTCAGGAGTTCGAGACCAGCCTGGCCAACATGGCGAAATCCCATCTTTACTAAAAATACAAAAATTAGCTGGACGTCGTGGCCCGCACCTGTAATCCCAGCTACTCAGGAGACTGAGGCTGGAGAATTGCTTGAACCTAGGAGAAAGAGGTTGCAGTGAGCCAAGATTGCACCACTGTACACATGTATGTCCAGTTACTTTTTGACATATATGCCAATAGAATTCAATGGAGTAAGAAAAGACTTTTCAACAAACGATCCTGTAACCACTGGTAATCCTTATGTTTGAAAAAAAAAAAAAATCCAATACCACTGCAC
>NW_016812891.1:2102827-2126858 GCF_001698545.2 Rhinopithecus bieti | reverse complement strand
TTACTTTATCATAAATCAAATACTTAACACATGATAAATTATTTTCATAAATTTTTTTGTGGCTCATTGGTACCGATGTGTGATAATATTTAGAAGTTTTAATTATTTTGCTTTATAATCAGTTGTAATATGTGCAAAGTCTTTTCATCCTAAGGTTTTCACAGAGCAAACTTTTTAAATTTTGATGAAATCCAATTTACCAAAATTTTCTTTTATGGTTTGTGATGTTAGCATCAATTCTGAGACCTCTGTCTCATCTTAGATTCTGAATATTTTCTCCTACATTTTCCCAAAAAATTTGGTTTAACATTTTGTGTTTAAGTCTGTGATTCATCTTGAATTAATTTGTGTACTAGATGTAAGACTTAAGTTTATTTTTTGCAAATTAGTGTTCAATTACTGCAAACTTTTTTTGCTAAAAACACTTTCCTTCATTGAACTGCATTTTCACCTTTTTCAAAATGTAGTTAGAAATATTTGTGTGGATCTATTTTTGAGTCTCTACTTTGTTCCATCAGTGTGTCTGTCTCTCACTCAACGTGACAGTTTCAATTACTATAAGTTTCCAAATTGTTTTAGCAATTCTTGTTTCTTAGCTTTTCTATATAAATTTGATAGTAACTTTGTCTACATCTAAGAAAATTCTTTTTGTGATTCGGATAAGAATTTTGTTAAATTTGTGGAAGACATAAATTCTGTACATGTTTTCTTAAATTTAAGCCTAAGTGTCACATTCTTTGAGCCTTTGTAAAAGGTATTTTTAATTTTGGTTTTCACATGAACATTGCCAGAATATTAAATTATGATTGACTTTTGCATTTCAATCTTATAGCCTCTGACCTACTAAACTCACTTATTACTTCTAAGGGATTTTATGTAGATTCCTTGGTGTGTTCTATGTAGACAAGATATCATTTACAAATATATGAATTTATTTCTTCCTTCCTGACCTGTATGTCTTTTATTTCCTTTTCTTTCCTTATTATTGTAGCTAGAACTTCCAGCACTATATGAAATAAAAGTGGTAAGAATACAAATTCATGCTTTGTCCTCAACCTTAGGGCAAAACAGTCTTTCACCGAGAAGCATAATATTAGGTATAAGCATTATATACATGACTTTTCAAATTAAGGAAATTTCCCTCTATTCCTAACTTGCTGAGCATTTTTCTCACGAATATGCTTTGAATTTTTTAGTTTTTTTTTTTACATAAATTGAAATGATCATGTGATTTTCTTCTTTAGTTTGTTAATATGGCAGATTACAATGATTTTTTAATTTAAACCAGCTTTGCATTCCTAGGATAAAATCACTTAATCAAGGTGTATAATATTTTACATACTGCTGAATTCTATTTGGTAATATTTTGTTAAGAATTTTATGTCTATATTTAAGAGGAATATTGGTCTGTAGTGTTCTTTGTTTTACTGTCTTTTCTGATTTTGGTAGCAGGGAAATACTAGTTTCATAAAATGAACTGGAAAGTATTCCCCCCTCTTTTATTTTCTAAAAGAGATTGGGTAGAATTGGCGTTAATTCTTCTTTCAAAGTTTTGTAGCATTCTCCAGTAACATTATCTGGGACTAGAGATTTCTTTTTGGTGATTTTTTTTTTATTATAAGTTAAATTTTGGATGAGTTGTGGTAGTGCATATATTTGAATATTATTCAATTTCATCTAAATTATCAAATGTATGTGTGGAGAATTCAAATTATTCATGGTATTCCTTTATTATTAATTTGATGTCTAAAGAGTGTGTGGTGATAATCTCCCGTGTTACTTCTGATAGTGGTAATTGTATCTTCTCCTTTTTTATTTGTTAGTCTTATTAAAAGTTTGTCAATTTTATTGATCTTTCCAAAGAACCAGCTCTTTCTGTGTTCTTTCAATAGAGATTTCTTTTATTGAGCCTATTGTGTTTCTATTTTCAACTTTATTGATTCTTGCTCTTATCTTTTCTTGCTTCTGCTTGTTTGGGTTTATTTTGCTCATCTTTTTCTAAGTTCTTGATGTAGGGCCTTAGATTATTGAGACATTTCCCATTTCTAATGTATTCACTTAGGAGTTTGACATTTTCATTTATTATGATTGGATAACCTCTTAGTTTATAATTTTCTTTATCATTTTAGGCCCAGAAAGATTTTTATTGTTAGAGATTAACTAAATATTCAATCAGATTATTTTGAGTAGATTTTAAAATTAATTTAATATAACATATTGCTTAAAATTGCTAATATTAATTTTATTTTTGTGTAATTTGTGAATCTATCTTCCTCAAAATTTAATTAACCAGTTATAATTAAGTTAAAATTTAGTAAATAACATTTTGTTGTACATTGTTTAGAATGCTTCCTTTATCGTAAATCAAATACTTAACACATGATAAATTATTTTCATGAATTTTTTTGTGACTCATTGGTACGATGTGTGATAATATTTAGAAGTTTTAATTATTTTGCTTTATAATCAGTTGTAATATGTGCAAAGTCTTTTCATCCTAAGGTTTTCACAGAGCAAACTTTTTAAATTTTGATGAAATCCAATTTACCAAAATTTTCTTTTATGGTTTGTGATGTTAGCATCAATTCTGAGACCNTAAAATTTAGTAAATAACATTTTGTTGTACATTGTTTAGAATGCTTCCTTTATCGTAAATCAAATACTTAACACATGATAAATTATTTTCATGAATTTTTTTGTGACTCATTGGTATGTATGTGTGATAATATTCTGAAGTTTTAATTTTAATTTTAATAAGTTTACCTTTCAGCATTCCTTTAGCTACCTCTTTAATCCATGGACTATTTAGAAATGTGGTTGTTTCCAAATGTTTGGATTTTTTTTTTTTTCAGTTTTCTTGTTATTGGTTTTTCATTTGATTCCATTGTTCTCAAGAACACACCATATATGAATTTTCATTGTTTTTATTTTTTTGTTTTATGCCCCAGGATATGAGTTATCTTGGTATATGTTTCATGGCCACTTAGAAGGAATATATACTCTGCTGCTATTTGTTGTGGTGTTCTGGAAATGTTGATTATACTCTGCTAGTTGATGACGATGTATTTTTTGTATACCCTTGTTGATTTTTTGGCCTAGTTCTATCAACTGCTTAGAGAGAGATATTGAAGTCTCCAAATATAATTTTGCATTTGTCCATTTATCTTTTCATTTCTGTAAGTGTGTGTTTCACATGTTTTTCAGCTCTGTTTTTTCGGTGCATACAGCTTAGAATTGCTATGTATTTGTTGATGGAATGACTCTTTTTAAAATTCTGTAGTGTCCTCCCTAACTTTGGTAATTTTCTGCAGTTGATATGGTTTGGCTGTGTTCTTACCTAAATTTCAGCTTGAATTGTAATAATCCCCATATGTCAAGGGTGGGGCAAGGTAGAGATAATTGAATCATGGGGGCAGTTTTCACCATACTTTTCTCATGGTAGTAAATAAATCTCACAAGACCTGATGGTTTTATAAATGGAAGTTCCCCTGCAGAATCTCTCTTTTGCCTGCTGCCATGTAAGATGTGACTTGCTCCTCCTCGCCTTCCGCCATGGTTGTGAGGCCTCCCCAGCCATGTAGAACTGTGAGTCAATTAAGCCTCTTTCCTTTATAAATTAATCAGTCTTGGGTATGTCTTTATTCGCAGCATGAGAGAAGACTATACAGTGGTTTAAAGTCTGCTTTATCCAATATTAATACTCTACTTTCTTTTAATTAATGTTTACAGGATAGATCTCTTTGTTTCCTGCCTATATTGTTACATTTTAAGTGAGTTTCCTTCAGACAGCATATAGTTAGGTTATGTTTTTTAATCCACTGAGCCACTCCCTCTTCTTAGAAACAGAAGTCTGAAAGCACTTAAGACTTTTTAGAATCTATGATGTATAACATTTTAATACATATTTTTTTAAATTTTAGGAAAGAGTAAATGCATATTTTATTAGTATATTAATTCAATGTAACTTAAGATGACAAACTGTCACAGATTTACCTAATCACTGATGAAATAACCACGGATCTTATTCAGAAATTTCTTGTTTACTTTGATTTGGAAATGACCCAATGAAAAATTAACATCAGGTTAATTTAATGCACTGAATCCAATTATATACTCTGTTGTATAATTTGTGTATTTGGACCACTTACATTTAATGTAATTATTGATATGCTAGAGCTGGGGATCCAAGGAATAACACAGTAGTGAGTTCCCAGGGTTTTATTTTTGCCTCATATATACTAGACTTGGAGCTAAAGAAGTCAACAACTGAAAACACTGCAGATTTTTAAAAGAAAGGTGGGAGTGAAGAAAAGAAAAAGGAAAGGAAAACAATAAGAGCAAAAAACTGCTGTCTCTCTAGTTAACAAGGAAAGGGCAAACTCTTATTTTTGCTGGTTTTGTCTAACATCTGGCAGGTGAAGAAGGGAGATTTCTCTCTTGTAACTACCAGGTTGCGTTAGACGTTGGAGTTCCACTAGTGGGAGTAAGGTTTAGGTCCCCACTCAGCCTCTGCTGATAACAAGGGGAAAGGGTTTATTCTTGCTGTGAGGTAGGGGTAAGGTTTCTGACTCCATATAGGACCTTCATTGATCTCTCCCTGGCTAAGAGGAGTAGAAATGCCTCATTATTATCCCCATGTGACTACCAGCCATATCACTACTGCTGGGGGGTGATGAGAATCCTGACCCCCTCATATGTTTTCTACTACAGCACCTCAATAAAGAGGGGTAAGAATGGCTCATTACTGCTGACTGGGACTGCAGTCCAGGTTCCTCTTCCCATGGTCCTCACTAACACTGCTGGGGGACAGCTACACTGGTTACTGTCAAATATGATTAAAATTCTGGTTCCCTACTTGGCCTTTCTCACACCCATTTGGTGGTGATCGTGGAGGGGGTGGTAAACTGGAATGCCCCATTATAGCCAGGCAAGGATGAATATCTATGCTTACCAAGCAGCCATTGCTATCATGAGTGGGGATGAGGAAACATTTTGTTTTCTGTTTGTTTTCCTTTTCTTTTTTCTATAATGCTAAGCTGAAGTACAGTGTTTCTTTTCTAAAAATTCTCTATCTTGTTAGGTTGCCTTTTCCTTGTCCTTTGATTAGAGAGTAGTTTTTGTTGTTTTCTCTTTTCTCTTCTCTCTCTCTCTCTCTCTTTCTTTTAAACTTCTCCTGTGGTGTTTTTAAGTTGTTGACTTCTTAACCACCAAGTTCGGTATTTATGAGGCAAAAAGAAAAGTCAGGGAACTCACCACTCTGTTGTTCCTTTGATCCTCAGTCCCAGATGGTCTGCCTTCTTCCCTTCACCTTTCATAGTCTTCTTATGTTTGTTTTATGTATAACGTACATGGTTTTTAGTTGTACCTAGAAAAGAAACAAGAAAAATATATCTACTCCCTCTTCTTAGAAACAGAAGTCTGAAAGCACTTAAGACTTTTAGAATCTATGATGTATAACATTTTAATACATATTTTTTTAAATTTTAGGAAAGAGTAAATGCATATTTTATTAGTATATTAATTCAATGTAACTTAAGATGACAAACTGTCACAGATTTACCTAATCACTGATGAAATAACCACGGATCTTATTCAGAAATTTCTTGTTTACTTTGATTTGGAAATGACCCAATGAAAAATTAACATCAGGTTCACCATAGAAATTGTCCAAAGGCTACAAAGTCTGCTGATTCAAGAATCTCTAGGGGTTTCATGTTTTTTCCATTTCCCCACTTTCTTAAAATTATACTAACATTCCTAACTTGGTCCAATATGATTTCATTTGGGAGGAGTAAAACTGTAAAGATAAAAACTCCAGAGCTTTATATCTGGAGTTTTCATGTTATATTTGCTAACATGTTTTACATTATCTTTCTTTTTCCTTTTTTTCCCCACATCCTAACTGCACTCATGTAAAAGTGAAAACTCAGCACTGCTGACAACCTGGTCACAAGCCTCCAACCTGATGAGAGAGCAGGTTGCTTTAAAAAATAGAAGCTAGTTTGAGAAATGAGGAGTTTGCATTTTGCCTGTGGAGGCCTTCCTCCTGTTTAGCACATGGATCATCTTAAATGGGTTTGTGCCTTGGTGAGTGTGTGGACATTGGGCTAAGAGGAGCCCATGAAAAGCTAATTTCCTCAAGTATGAAGGCTACCTGTGAATGTTTGTTCTTGGAAGGAGGCCTTTCTTTCTGCTAGGAGGCCAGTGCTCAACTTTTGGCCTGTGGGAAGGGCTGCTTCCAAGGCTACACCCAGCCCTACCGAGATAGTTCCACTTCATCAGCAGTGAAATGATGATACATCACTATCTGCCCATTGGTACACCTATTTCCACTCACTTACCACAAAGAAACTACATTTAGTAATAACTAGCTCGTTCTTAACCAGGGGAAAGAAGATATTTCAATAACTCCTTTATGAAAATAAATAGTAGTTCAAGATAAGTTCAATCTTAGTAAGTTTTAGATGGGTCAGAGGATAAAATAGTTTGGGTATATATAGTGATTATATATATATAAAATAGTTTGAGGATATATGTACACACACACACACACACACACACACATATACACAAACATCCTTCAGTCTGCCTTATCACAGATACTCAATATCATCCCATAAGCAACCTAACCATCTAAATATTTTTTAAGGGCACTTTCCTGAAAATAGCTAACCACTGTCTGTGTTAATTTTCCTTCTTGCTCAATGCTTCAAATGTTTGTTTAAATTGAGGCCACTTTAGTATGCACAGCAGATTTTTCAAAACAGTGAGCTCTTACAGTTTTGCTTCCTATGTGCTCAGTATGCTTGTGGGAATCATTCATATTTAAATATTCCCCATTGAGAAATCAGCTCCTATGGAGGTAAACTTAAGGACATCATTTTGATTCCTTTACCTTCTGTGTTGCTCTGTGAAGAACTGCAGTAGGAAACAGAACAAAACACAGTATTGGTATAGTTTATACAAGTTATTACTTTAAACTCCTTTGACTTCTAACTAGAATGCCTTAGTTTCCAGTCATGTGACATCACCAGATATTACTTTTGAGTGAAGTTCATTTGCAAAAGTATCACAACAGAGGGAAGACAGGAAATGTGGATTTTGCCTTAGATATTTTAGTTCAGTACATATTTCAAAAAAGCTATACATGAAAGATATGCTATTAAAATAGGAATATGTGAGTAAGTAGGGATTGATAACTTTTGAAAAACTATAAAGGAAGAGAGAGAGGAGGAAAAAGACTAATCAGAAACAACTCTTTCCTTTTCCCCAAACTACCTTTCTAAGAAGAAACCATTATGCCAGAGTAATTGGTCAGTGGGTGTGAGAATTCAATGGCTCTCTGTCTCTCTTTTTTTTTTGAGGCAGAGTCTCACTCTGTCAACCAGGCTGGAGTGCAGTGGTGTGATCTCGGCTCACTGCAACCTCCACCTCCCTGGTTCAAGCGATTCTTCTGCTTCAGCCTCCCGAGTAGCTGGGACTACAGTCGCGTGCTCAAGAGTGATGATCTGTGCATGAGGAACTCAGCATGAGTATAAACATCACCCTCTAGCAGTTTTTACTCAGGTTTTATTTAATACACTGTTTCAACTTTGTAGCTATCACTTTAGCCAGGCACTTAGATTCTCTGTTATGTGAGTATTTATATTCCTGGACTGTAACTCAAATAGAGAAATTGATATCTGTTCTTGTCAGTGGACATTTTAGAAAATAAACGCATGACCAATAGTGGTGATGATTATTACAGTATATAACTAATTGAATTTTTGTTGATCATTTTTCTTGATACAAATTATAAAATGTTAACATCCACTTAACAAAACATTTCTTCACTCCTGGGAGGGAAAATAGAAATGTGCTCTCCTTGCACAGAAAGATAACAGAGTCCATTGACCACTGGAAGTTCAAATTCACACCTAGTTCCAGTGTCTTGCCAGGAAAAGGCAGGTGGAGATGAAAGGCTTAAACGAAACAAACAAAAAACCAGCCTGTTATGTGGCACATTGAAGCCAAGTCTCTGGTTTTCTTGCCTTAAAATAATTTCTTACTTTGCAGAATTGAATATCACACTATTACAACTGCTTGTAGATAATGAAATAGCATATTAATGTAATCAAATTATACAGAACTTTTTTCTTTCTCAAAACTGCTTTCATATGCATAATCTCATTTGTTCTTTACAGTATCATCCAATATGGGGAAATGTTATTTTCTCATTTTCCAAGGAACTTGATGTCCTCACAATTGATTGCTACAGATAAGAAAACACAACATTAGTCTGGAAACCAGGTCTTCTGATTCCTATAACTTGTCTAGTCTCCTGATCAACAGATTAACTCTCATTAATTCCAAAGTAAAATCACTTAAGGTTGAGTTCCTGAAAATAGAGCATAAGACAGAAATTATTTTGCAAGTGATTTACTGAGGCAGTGATCTCAGGAGAAACATCTAGGGTTGTGAAGAATGCAAGACAGAGTAGAGGACGAAATCAGCCAAAGAAGAGGGCTCAAGAGAAGTCTGGTCTCAGCCTGATCACACAGGAAGCTCCCGAGTATGAATTGCTCCAGAGATTTTCCCACCCAGAAGTGAGAGAGCTGTTGTAAGGACTCTCTCCCCTTTAAGTAGTGGTTAGTTCTGAACACCCCTGAGAGTGGAGTGGGGTGCACCTCCCAGGCAGAGACAGATGAGGTGGCTCCCAGAGTCAGGTAAGGACAACACTCGAAGAAGGGTGCAGCTGAGAACAGCAGCTGGGACAGGTGCTCCGTATCACTAAAGGCACCTCAACAGAATCTGCTACTGATAAATAGTTTTAACTTTCTTCTAAGCTGTTTAATTTTTGATCTTATTGTGAATAATTTCAAGTATATACCAAAGTAGAAAGAATAGCACCGAGAACTCTAGTGCACACATGCCTATTATCTGTAAGAATCAACATGTGACCAACTTTGTTCTGTTTGTGAGTGTTGAGTTTTTAGACACAGTACTTGTTATTCTCTGTATGACAGGAACACCAACATACATAGCATAGTTTAAATAATTATTTTAATTGAAATATTCTAGCTAAGAAACAGTTTAGAATATTAGAGAGAGGCTTGGATTTATGATATAACGCTATGATCCTTTGTAGCTTAAAACACTGTAATTTTTACCAAATGTAATACAGAATAAACAGCTTATATTATCAAATGCTTTCAGCAGTTTTGTACTAGTTCTCTAGTGATTGTTTACCCCAGTTAGACCCCAAAGTGCAACTTTTATAAGAGCGGTCTTCAGACCATTACAGAACAAATGGGTAAGCCAGTTGGAACCCAGGGCAAAAGAACTTGGTGGATTACTGTTACTCATAAGGTTTTTTAAGTTTTATTTGAGTCTTGTTCTGTCACCCAGGCTGGAATGCAATGGCACGATCTCTGCTCACTGCAACCTCAGCCTCCTGGGTTCAAGTGATTCTCCTTCCTCAGCCTCCCAAGTAGCTAGGATTAGAGGTGCCCACCATGACGCCCGGCTAATTTTTGTAGTTTTAATAGAAACAGGGTTTTACCATGTTGACCAGGCTGGTCTCAAACTTCTGACCTCGGGTGATCTGCTCACTTCAGTCTCCCAAAGTGCTAGGATTACGGGTGTGAGCTACCATGTCTGGCCACCGTTACTCATAAGATTAAGTCCACGTGTTCAGATATTATGCAAGGGTCTACACAATCCTGCTCCAACATCCTGTTGTATTTCACTTTTCTCAAGTGTCCCATATACATGCTATGTTCTCGCCACACTGAACTACTGTTTCTTTTTTATTTTATTTTATTTTATTTTATTTTATTTATTTATTTTTTTTATTATACTTTAAGTTCTAGGGTACATGTGCATAACGTGCAGGTTTGTTACATATGTATACTTGTGCCATGTTGGTGTGCTGCACCCATCAACTCGTCAGCACCCATCAATTCATCATTTATATCATGTATAACTCCCCAATGCAATCCCTCCCCCCTCCCCCCTCCCCATGATAGGCCCCAGTGTGTGATGTTCCCCTTCCCGAGTCCAAGTGATCTCATTGTTCAGTTCCCACCTATGAGTGAGAACATGCGGTGTTTGGTTTTCTCTTCTTGTGATAGTTTGCTAAGAATGATGGTTTCCAGCTGCATCCATGTCCCTACAAAGGACACAAACTCATCCTTTTTTATGGCTGCATAGTATTCCATGGTGTATATGTGCCACATTTTCTTAATCCAGTCTGTCACAGATGGACATTTGGGTTGATTCCAAGTCTTTGCTATTGTTTCTAAGTCAGTGTGCCTTTTGGTGTGGCTCTAGGCCTTTCAATTTTCTGTTTCTCTGCCTAGACTTTGAGTCTCCATATTTCTGAATGAAAAAGTTAGTCCTAGTTCAAAATACAGCTGAAACATCATGTACCTTCAAAACACTTTCAGCCTTCATTTTCCTCTTTCCACTCATATTTTTTTGTCTTCATCCCCTTTGGTTTTCATCCCACACCCCCATCCCCATCTTTTCGTAGGCAGAGTAATTTCTTTGCCTCCAGTTAACGGCCTACATTCCTAGAAATACCCAGGACTGTGTCTTTGTGCCTCATTTACATTTGCGCCAATTGGGGACCTAGAAAATGGTACCCAATCAATGCTTGTTAAATGAACAAAGGAATAGCTCCTCCTTTGAGTCCCTTGACATTTGTTATATATATATTTACTATGGCTCATACCACATTTTATTGTGACTCTTTGTTTCCATGCCTGCTTTACCTATTGCTTTACTCTGAGTTTCTCAGAAGCAGTCTATAAGATAAGGATTCTAGAACAAGTAACTTGTCTGAGACTTGATATCAGGAAATGTGATTAAGGTAGTGGAGAAACAAGATGAGGAAAGAAAAACCAGCACTGTAGGAAGCTGGAGCTTAAATCTGATGGGGAACTCTGGGAATTTGTAGAACACGGACTTTAGTGCTATCCCACCTTCAGGAGATTGATTTAGGGCTGCTTCTGGAAGGTATTAATTTCCAGGCCTTCAACGTACTCCACACAGGAGAGTAGGATTTGGTGGCCAGAAAAAGCCCTCAGATAAAGAGATTTAGATGTTGGATATTGGAAGTTAGCATGGTATGCACAGAAAAGGAGATGCCAAAGGGGATATGAGTGTAGGACCAAAAGCACCTATTATACTTAAGGATTGCGTGAGTCACTGGCTTTTGATCTAGATCTAGTCTTCTTTTATTATATCCTTTTAAGCTAATGATAATATAGCCCACTAATAAAATGCTATACAATGAATGAATAAATTGATAAATGACTGGTATAGTGAATGGCTCTATAAAGTTACAGACATGCTAAGCCTAACCAGACTTCGGGGTACGCTGAGCATACCTCAAGACCACATAACAAGCCTATGCTGGAATGTGATATACTCTCCAAGACTGACGGATTATAAGACTCTCAAAGTGAGTCCCCGTCAATGTATATGTACCACTGCAGTGCCACCACTGCTGTACATGGTAACTCTACTCTTCAATTGTGGCTTGTCAGTTGAAACTATAAAATGGAATCTTGAAACGTAACCTAACACATTCCAAACTTTTTCCCAAGCCCATTTTCCATTACGTTTCCAACGTGTGGTTATTTCAAGTGAAATGCAATCCATATGGCTCATTTACATGTATATCTCTAAATATTGCTTTATAAAAACACGTTTATGTCTTCAGGAACATTTTCAAATGTATTGAGTATATTTATCTTTGACTGAAGATAATCTGACCCAGAAAAATGAAGTGATTTCTGTGTTTTGGGCTTGAGTTGGGTATACAGTTAACGTAGCCCAGATTCCACCATTAATATTGTAAAAAGGAATGAGGAATTTTGGTCATAGTTACCATATCTAGAAAATGACTGTGATTGTGATAATTTGTTGTCAAAAACTTTTGCTATGAAAAAAGATTCATTGGAACAAATCTTTTTTATATTAAATGAAATATATGTGACCAGATTCTCTGAAATATTTCATATAAAATTATCTGTAAGTACAGGCTGAGAATATTAAGAAAAACAGTGAAACTATCCATGGACCTTAAAAAAGCATGCAGCAAACATTAACAAAAATTTGGAATAAAACTTACACTTTTATTCGTATCATGTTGAGTTTTATGTATATATATGTGTGTGGGTGTGTGTATATACATTTATATAGCGTGCATGTGTGAGAGAGAGAGAGCATGTACACATATATACACACACACAATGGTGAACTTGTGTGCCATTTTACTTATAAATTCAATATTGTTGCTGCAGCCAAAGCTATGTTGATATCATGTACCATGAAGTTGTTATGCTTAGTAACATGGTAGGTCACCTTTTTTATTTTCTTGAAATCTATGAGAATTAAACATTTTATGTTCAAGTTTTATCCAACACTTCCTTATGAAACTTACCGCAAGCAGAGAAGAGTTAAAATAAATGTACAGTGAGCACCTGTAAACCCATCATCTAGATGCTACCATGAACAATTTACTTTTCTTACCACATGGCTATGCATCTCTCCATTCTTTCCGTCACTCTTCTCAGTTTGTTTATTTCAACATAAATCACAAACCTCAGTACTTAAATACTTCAGCACAATAGATTTCACTATACATTACCTTTGAACAAGACCACGTTTTAAGTTAAATAATAGTAATAATTTTCATACTATTACATTTTGTAGTTTTTTATAGTTTACAAAGTATCTGGAAACAACCTTATGAAACACATAATAAAGATTTTATATTCCCATTTTGAGAAAAAGGAAAATAATGTAGTTTTGTCCTAGTTTATTGAACTGATAAGTAATAGATTCTATATATATAGATCAGGGGTCCCCAATCCCCCGGGGCCACAGACAAGTACCAGTCCACTGCCTGTTATGAACGGGGCTGCCTAGCAGGAGGCGAGCTGCAGGATAGAGATCAGAGTTTCATCTGTATTTACAGCCGCTCTCCATCACCCACATTACGGTCTGAGCTCTGCCTCCTGTCAGATTAGCAATGGTATTAGATTCTCATAGGAGTGGGGACCCTATTGTGAGCTGCACATGTGAGGGATCTAGGTCGTGCACTCCTTATGAAAATCTAATGCCTGATGATCCGAGGTGGAACAGTTCCATCCAAACCTCAATCCTGCTCCATGGATAAATTGTCCTCCATGATACCAGTCCCTGGTGCCAGAATGGTTGGGCACCACTGCTATAGATCA
Source organism: Rhinopithecus bieti (assembly GCF_001698545.2). Lineage (NCBI taxonomy): Eukaryota > Metazoa > Chordata > Mammalia > Primates > Cercopithecidae > Rhinopithecus > Rhinopithecus bieti. The sequence continues at coordinate 2,113,629 of NW_016812891.1, read as the reverse complement.
CCAACAGAGGTCTTACGTTTTCCAATTCAATTTACAATCAAGCATACTGTAAGGCTGAAGTATTTACATGAAAGATATATGGGTAGTCTTGTTAAATTATACAGTCAATTTTTTAGACAATATTATAAATTTTGCTTCAACCATCAAACAATCTAGAAAACTCAAAAGGAGAAATTCTGTGATCTTTACCCATATTTTCACTCTTTCAGATACGTTAAGAGTCCTTCTTTTTATTGCTTCCTTTCTGTTTTAAGAACTTCTGTTAGCCATTCTTTTAGGGTAGGTGTACTTGTGACAAATTCTCTGTTTTCCTTTCTTTGAGAATTTCTTGATTTCCCCTTCATTTCTGAAGAAAATTTTTGTGGGATATAGGATTCCTTTTTGATAGTTCTCTCAGCGCTTTAAAATGTGTCACTTCCTTCTGGACTTTATGGTTTCTGATCAGAAATCTGTTGTTATTTAAATTTTTTTTTTTCCTTCTAGGCAGTTTTTAAGATTTTTGTCCTTATCTTTAGCTTTTAGAAGTTTGATTATGATGTTTCTTGGCATGGCTTCCTTGGGTTTATCCTGTTTAGAGTTTGCTAAGTTTCTTGAATTTTCAGGTATATGTCTTTTACAACTTTGGGAACTATTCAGTCATTTTCTTTAAATAGGTTTTCATTCCTATCCACCTTTTTCTTCCAATCTGGGACTCCAAACACATGCAGGTTAAATCTTGTCTTGTAGTCCTATGAGAGTAGTCCTGTTTACATTTTTCAGTTTATTTTCCTGTTTATTGTTCAAACTGGATAATTTCTATTGTTCTGTAATCAAGTTCACTGAATATTTCTTCTGTCTCCTCCATTCCACTGTTTAGTCCATTAATTTCCTGTTTTTAAACATTTGATTTTGTTTAGTTCTAAAATTTTCGTTAGGACTTTGATGGGAGTTGAGGCTACCCGCTAGGATTTCAGTGATACCGGCATGCTTGCAAGGGAGAGGAGGTGGTTACCACTGTCCATATGGCCTCCATTAATACCTTGGTTAGAGGTAGACCTCTTTACTTCCGGATGCCATGTTACTTCTGGTTGAGTGTAGAAGTGGAAACCTTGAGCTTTCCACTGACACCATCTGTATAGATCTGGGAATTGAAATACCAGCTCCTCACTGTCTTTCTCTGATATCACACTCTGACATCACTTTCATCTGAGAAAGATATGCTTTGTTAAAGTCAGGGCAAGGGTAGAATTCTAGTCATCCCATTTGGTCTTTGTTAACATGGGTATACAGTCACGTGTGTGTGTGTGTATGGGTATGTGTGTATGTGTGTGTGTATCACACATCTTCCATTAGATTTATCCATAGAAACATGATTTTTATAGTATTGTAAATATATTTTAAAAATAAAATTTTTTGATTAATTTTTTGCTGGCTTGTAGAAACAGAATAAAATTTTACTTGTTGAACTTGCACTCAATACCTTACTGACTTCACTTATTAATTTGTATATTGCTTTTAGACTCTTTTGAACTTTGTAAGTGCTAAAAATGCCACTATAAGCAATAACTGTTTTATGTCTTCTTCTTCAATATTTATGACTTTTATTTATGTTGTCTTCGCATATTGCACTGGCAAAACATCAGTATAGTATTGACATAAGGCATCATTGTCTCTTTTTTTATTTCACAGGATGCATTCAATAAGTTACTATTAAGTATAATATAGGTTGTAGTATTTTTTCTTTATATATATATTCTTTATGAGATGGAGGGTCTTTTATTCTTGGTTATGAGTTTTTATCATGAATAAATATTGCTTCATATTAAATACAGCTTCTGCATTTCTGAACAAAATCACATTTATTATTTTCTTTCCTCTTGGAAGAAATATATTTGCTTATTGAAAAGCACAGAGGATTTATTTAGTATCATTGCCAATTTTGACTATAGCATTGTCTTTCTAGCTATAATAAAACAAATCTTGACTGCTTGCTCATTTGATTTTAGATGTATTTTCTCTAGCTTACTTTTGTTTTCTTATACTTGTTTATTTATTTCTTTTTATTGCACTTTAAGTTCTGGGATACACGTGCAGGTTGATTACATAGGTATGCACGTGCCATGGTGGTTTGCTGCACCTATCAACCTGTCATCTATGTTAGGTATTTCTCCTAATGCTATTCCTACTCTAGTCCCCCAACCCCCAACAGGCCCTGGAATGTGATGCTCCTCTCCCTCTGTCCATGTATTCTCATAATTCAGCTCCTGCTTATGAGTGAGAACATGGGGTGTTTGGTTTTCTGTTCCTGTGTTAGTTGGCTGAGAATGATGGTTTACTGCTTCATCCATGTCCCAGCAAAGGACATGGACTCATTATTTTTTATGGCTGTATAGTATTCCATGGTGTATATATGCCACATTTTCTTTATCCAGTCTATCATTGATGGGCATTTAGGTTGGTTCCAAGTTTTTGCTATTGTGAAGAGTGCTGCAATAAACATACATGAGCATGTGTTTTTATAGTAGAGTGATTTATAATGCTTTGGATATATACTCAGTAATGGGATTGCTGGGTCAAATGGTATTTTCTGGTTCTAGATCCTTGAGGAATCGCCACACTGTCTTCCACAATAGCTGAACTAATTTACACTCCCACCAACAGTGTAAAAGCGTTCCTATTTCTCCACATCCTCTCTAGCATCTGTTGTTTCCTGACTTTTTACTGATCATTATTCTACCTGGCATGAGATGCTATCTCATTGTGATTTTGATTTGCATTTCTCTAATGACCAGTGATGATGAGCCTTTTTTCATGTTTGTTGGCTGCATATTATTATCAGGGCAAATTTCATTGATTTCTAAGTCACCCTTGCATTCATGGACTAATATTCCTTACTGGTAATGCTTTTTCACATATGGACATCAGGGTTATATTGAATTCTAAAATGAGTTGGGAAGTGTTTCTTCATTTTCCATAAGGAACATATGAAAACATTTATAAGTGAAGTCATTTAGAGCTAAAGTTTTCTTTTTAGAACAGATCTGATAATGGACTTCATTATGTTAGATGTATAGAACCATTCATATTTTCTATTTTATTGTCTCAGCTATTTTAAATTTTATTTTCAGGGAATTTATTCATTTCGTCTAAATTTTCATGTTGATTGGTGTAAAATTGTTTATAATATTGCATTGTATTTTTTACTCAGTAAAAACATGTGGCTTTAATGACTTACATTATTTTACTAATAGAAAATTAATATTTAAAACAGCTCAAAAATAAGATAGAGTATAGTAAAGTATGTTTTTTCATGGAAGTTATGTTAGGATATAAGGTTGGATAGTCTTGAAAAAAGATGCTAGAACCTTTCAATTAATCATTTAAGAAAGACCATGACCACATTCATGCCTATATGTTGCTGGAAAAATCTATTGAAATGGGTACAAATTGGCAGCGTACTCGTAAAAATGTTGTTTAAATTCCATATGTCAATCAAATAAGGGAGTATGTCTAAATGTCTGTTACTCATAGTTGGTTTAAAATAAAAAAAACAACCCTAGACAACTAATAAGCAAATTATTTTGTCTATATCAGGCTAGAAAATAATTTTGGGTAATTTTTGTTTTGTTTTGTTTTACTAAACTGAGGGATTTTTATGGACCCGAGTAAGCATACCAGTAGCTATTGCCTGGATCATCATCATTCATTTTTTCCTTCTGGAGAAAAGTCTGAATGGGTAGCAGACTACTCAATAATGAAGGTAAATCACAGATTATTAACATAGATCATGAGTCCATATACAGAGTCCAATGGTAACATGCAACCTGATAAATAAACACAAATATTGCTCTCATATTTAGAAACATGTACCTCTTTAAACAAAATGCAGAGTTTTAGAACAATATCTAGAACTTTAAAATCATTGCTCATTTTCATTTTTCTTGGTCTTTAGATAGAAGATATATAAGGGCTACCATAAGGCATTTAGTAGAGTTAACATAAGTATGATTCTTTATCATGTCACCTGAGAAGAAATGATTGTGGCATATAATATGCTTATGTAATCTCCAGGGCAATATTACATAGCAATTTTATAAAAACTCTTTATTCTTAAAATATAGTATTCTGTTTCTTTGAAATTGAGATGTGACATAAAATTCATAAAATTTAAGAAAAATAATAGTCTTACCTATCATAGTTTCAAAGTAAGTTTGGGATGATAAATATTTCTTTTAAGGTTAAGAATCAACAAAAAATCAATCGTTGGTGCAAATATAAAATATTATGACTACTTTGGAAATCTGTCTGGCAATTTCTATCCTATCACCCAATTATTTTACTACTAAGTATATACAGAAGTGAAATGAACACATAGTACACACTCACACACACACACATATACAAAATGTGTACGTAAATGTTTATAGGAGCTTTATTCAAAAATAATTCCAAGCAGGATATAACTCAAATTTCCATCAACAGGAAAATGGATAAGCAAATTGTGGCAAATTCATTCAGTGGAATATCACACACTTATAAAGAAAGAACACAGTACTGATACACAAAATAGCACATATATATATTTTTAAAATTATGCTGCATGATGGAGCTTGCAACAAAAGAATACATTACTGTATGATTCTATTTATACAAAGTTTAGGCACAGGCAAAAATTAGTCAATGGTGAAAGAAATCCAAGGAGTGACAGTCAAGGGATTAACTTGAAAGAGGCATGAATTAATCACTCTGGCAATGACAATGTCTATCTTGATCTGGGTGATGGTAATAACCAGCCGTGTCCTGGTAAATGTTTTAACAACTGCTGTCTGGGGGACAAAAAAAAAAAAAAAAGTCCTGCTTTCCAGCATTTGCAAATTTCTGTGTTGTAAATTCTGTTAGTGTGGTTGATCTCAAATTACCAACTTGACATCACTGAAGCAAAGCCAGGAAGGAATGTGCACGATCAGCACTTATGAGCCGTTATGAGTCAGCCTTAGTGCGTTACTGGCTGCAAGGGTGCATATATTTGCCAACATTCAAGTTGCACATCTAAGATTTGTACACTTTACTGTATTGGGTTTTATTTCAAAATTTATTTTATAAGTCAAAATTTATTTTATAAATCAAAAAACTTACAAAAAGGAGCAAAACATGAGAAGTTCCTCTGACCCTTTTAGTAACCTGAAATCTTGCATTGAAAGATTCATTCACTAATATCACCTTTATTGTTTCACTAAGATATATTTATGAGGTGTCTAAGTTTACTACATTATATAAAGTGGGTTACAGAGATGAATATTTCTTATCTTAGTGAACTTAAGGTACAATTAGAGAAATATAAAAATACTTTCAATAGTTGCAACATATTGTAGTAAATGTAAGAATGTATATACATAGTAAGTATCAAGTGTTATAAGGTACATCTAGTAGAAGAATAATAGAAAAGAGAACTCTTCAAAGTACTTTTCCCAACTTCTTGCTTTGACTGAAACCTTATTCAAAGTTTATCTGTGTGCAAGTGTTCTGACATTTCCCTAGCCCTGTGATGCTGTTATGTGACCAATATTCTTATACCTCCATGAGCCTGTGATTTTTCTTTATCATTCTATACTTCTTTTTTTTTCCCACTCTGTCAACCAGACTGGAGTGCAGTGGTGCGATCACAGCTTACTGAAGCCTCCACCTCTAGGGCTCAAGTGATCCTCCGACATCAGCCTCTGGAGTAGCTGGGATTATACACAGGTGCCATCACCCCAGGCTAATTTTTCTTTCTTTCTTTTTTTTAGAGATGGGTTTCACCCTGTTGCCTAGGTTGGAATTCTTGGACTCAAGCATTCGTCCCACCTCAGCCTCTCAAAGTGCTGGGATTACAGGCATGAGTCACCATTCCCGGCCCATCATTCTACACTTCTAATAAGTACACACCTTTAGGTCACATACTATATTCACTGAGGACTTTCCCCCCCACTTACAATGGTCTTCTAAACCCCAAATGCTACCACCCTAGGAAGTGATTTCAGCATCCATAAACATGGCAGTCCAAGTCAGGAGTCACTTCATCCTTATGCCCTTCACTTCTGTTCTACCTCAGCTGTTGTCTTTTAGGTGTATGTTGCAGCATTGTTTGCTAAAATTTCTATAACTTCAAACTCGGTCAACTTTCTATCTCAAACTTCTATTTTTCCAACTTTCTCCACAACTTACTGCTCACACCAATGAAAAGTTATCGTAGGTTTCAAAACATGTTTCCAGTCCCTTGTCCTTGCCCTCACACCTTCCCTGGAGTTAGTCATTCTATTTCAGACTTTCCTCCCAAGGTTGGTCATTTTCTAATCATCTGCTACTGGTTTTGATAAATATTAATTGAATGAATAAATGAGTGTCTTCAATGCGGATGCCAGAAATAAGCACACAGTAACTCTTCTAACACAGTGGTTTCAGGTAAAAGCCATGACCAGTTTAATTAATTGTGAGTTGGTATTAAATTGTATTTAGCACATCGTGCTAAGGTGGGTAAATACATCTTTGTAGGAAAATTATAACATGCCTATATGCTGCTTATCTGGATGGTGACAATTTATTCAACCTTAAATAATAGTCTTTAAAACTGGTGGTCTTTTTGTATTCTAAAAATTTACAAGTTATGTTAAAATCTTTTCAAAATTTGCAAGCTAAACTTATTTTTATTTCTCAGTATCACATGTTATCTTTATTGAAGTTGACCATGCCTGATCACACTTCACAAATTCTCTGTTAACTGTTCCAGAAAGGTGGTCATTTAAATATTACTAAATGACAGCAGTGCTACATGCTGTGTAGGTACTTCGCCAACAATTTTAAACTCACTCTTTGTTTTTCTTGAGGACCCAGTGCTATAACATCAGATGTCATTAATTTTACTTTATAACATATTAACCTGCTTATCTTGCCCCTAAAGTGACACAGCATCAAAGTGCATTTCTGAGGCTATTCTTAAGAATTTGAATATAATTGTTACAGTTATCTCACATTCTATAAGAGTTTCAGTATCACCTATTTTCAAACTAAGTTACTATATTGTTTAAAAGAAATAGATTATCCTCCAGCCCCTGACTTCCATGAAAAGATATCTATAGATATATAAAATGTGTTTGTTTATAAGGAAAAATTAACATTTTAACCTAAGAAATATTAAAAAATAAAATCTATCTTATTTTGAGTATTTTAAACTTTTAGACCAAGTTATAATTATTCTATAAAATCTGAGAAAGGTTTTGCTAGTAAAAGTATATTGGGGTATAGCAACAGGAAATAAAATGATTCTACCTCACTTGCTGATTAAACTTTACTTGGTGTTTATTATTAATAGGAATAGGTCTTTTTCACTGTAAAGTGATGTAATTGGCATACCCTGAGAGATCTGATGAGAAATACTCAATCAAACCCACATTGTGCTTTCACAGAGGGTGTTCTGGAGGATCCATCACAGACGTTTTTAGAAATTCACAATATTTTTGTTTTATGTAATTGATAATTTACATAAGTGATTATATTGTACCTTTTATTAATACATTGACCAATAAAATAATTAGAGGCTATGTTTAGCCCATGTTACCTGGCCGTATTGAAGAATACATTGTCAGTCATTTCGATTTTCCTTCTGTCTTTCTTTCCTTCCTTCCTTCCTTCCTTCCTTCCTTCCTTCCTTCCTTCCTTCCCCTTCTCCTCCCCTCCTCCTCCTCCTCCTCCTTCTTCTCCTCTCTCCCTTTCCTTCTCCTTCCTTCCTTCCTTCCTCCCTCCCTTCCTTCCTTCTTCTCTCTTCCTTCCTTATTCTCTCTCTCTTCCCTTCCTTCCTTCTTTCCTTCCTTCCTTCCTTCTTCTCTCTCTTTCCTTCCTTCCTTCTTTTCTTTTGTCTTTTCTCTTCTCTTCTCCTTCCTTCCTTCTTTTCTTTTCTTTTTTCTTTTCTCTTCTCTTCTCCTGCCATCTTCCCCTTCCTCCTCCTCTTCCTCCTCTTCTTCTTCTTCTTCTTCTTCTTCTTCTTCTTCTTCTTCTTCTACTTCTCCTCCTCCTCCTCCTCCTCCTTCTCCTCTCTCCCTTTCCTTCCCCTTCCTTCCTTCCTTCCTTCTTTCTTTTCTTTCTCTTTCTTTCTTTCTTTCTTTCTTTCTTTCTTTCTTTCTTTCTTTCTTTCTTTCTCTTTCTTCTTTCTTTTTCTCTCTCTTTCTGAATAAACATAACATATATTTAAATACATATATACATCAAAAAGATACTAAATCATCTATCTAAGAACATTCATGTTAATGGGATTTTCAAGTATAAATTTAAACTGAGATTCATTTTTTATATTAAAATAAGAACACTCAGTAATATTTTAAGATTAGTTAAGAAATTTCTGTCTTTTCAAATTCTGGTTTAAGAAACAATCAAATATCTTTTCTGTATTGAGTCAGCATCCTACCAATTTTGAAGCAACACAGAGTTTATTTTGTATTCGATGTATTTTATATTTGAAAACGAACCCCAAACTATGTTTATATACATGTGGTAGGAAAGGATAATATTTAAAATTGGATTAATTCATAATTTCTTAACAACTGATCTAGTGGTTTTGGTACCAGGAAATGATTCTGCTGCTAGCAAACTGCTTAGTGAGTTGTTAACACAATGAAGTGTGTTCACACTTAATAATGCCAAGGCATATTGATATGAATATCTTCAGCAAAATATTAAAATAGTTCATTTGGTTAACAAACAAGAAATTTATTTGTGTACACTCTCAAACTTATTAACCTGCATATCATGCCCTTAAAGTGACACAAGCACTAAAAGTGCCTTTCTGAGGTTATTCTTAAGAATTCAAATGTAATTATTACAGCTATCTCACATTCTATGAGTTTCAACATCAATTATTTTCAAACTAAGTTAATATATTGTTTAAAAGATATAGATTATTCTCTACCCCTTGACTTACATGAAAAGACATCTATAGATATATTACATGTGTTTCATATATCTACAAAAAATTTTAATTCTGTTTGTGGCATGTGGTAATTTATGGAAAGAATCAATTTTAATCACCAAAAGGACTTTCAAACATAATGACATTGAACTTAAAACAGAATAATGACAAAGTTTTTCATGTAAACTCAAGAAAGGTTTGTTCTGTCATCCCAAAATTATCATAATGAAATTTCATTTTACCTTTTAAAATCTCACTCTGTAACTCAAAGGTTAAATGCCAAAAAGTTTTCACTTTGTTTTGTTTTGAATTTTCATTTATGTGAATTGCTTAAGTTTGCAAAATTCAGAAGGAAATCTCTGCAGTACAGATTTTGTTGAAAGATTTCCAGTATTTCCTGCATCTGTTGGGTGGAAATGGTACCCCATGTCACTTTTACAACTACTTCAGTGAAAAACAGAGGTGGAGAGAATCTAAGTTTAAAACAATGGGGAAAAAATGTTGGTTATTTTTAAAGTTAAAAAATGTGTTTCAAGCCTAGTTCCTGCAAAAGTTGAAATATTGTTTATTTCTTATCCTATCTGAATTCTTTTAGTCCCTCATCCCTAAGTTGAAAGTAACTTCAAGGAGGTAATGTTAGTTTCTCATTACACATACATTCACATGCCCTCTCTTAGTTTCTAGCAATTTCAACTTCCAAGCACTATTAATTTTTCTATTAGTCTGTAAACCATAGTTAATTAAGAAAAATCCTATTTTATTGTATTATATTACAAAGCCATTGTCATTTCAAATAATTGTTAAATGCAAATACTTGGAACTAGAAATTAATCTGGATAGGTTCTTAAATATTTTCTAAATCTTTTAAACATTGTAATAGCAATAGAAAAAATACTTGCAATAAGGAGTCTAACTTCATTTTTTATGTTTGACCCTGGACAGCTTTCAAGCCCCATTTTCTTCTTTTATACCATCTGGGTAAGCTGATAAGAAAACTTATGTACACTCGCTCCCTCTTTCGACATTAGTGAGAAATTCAAATCTTGAAATTCCTCAGGTTCTGAAACTTTTCCCAATTCCTAGCCACTATAAAGACACAATCTACACTCTCTGTCTCATTTAACCCAGCCCAATCATGCTTATACCTGACCTGTTCTCCCCAGGAGTCCCTCCTTAACTTGTCCTTCTGAACGGGCTCAGTACATTTTACCTGATTACCTACCTATGGGGTACTTCAAGAGCCCTCCCATGACACACAATATTTGTAGGCAAGATCTTAACCACACGCAACTTTCTCTAGGCACACAGGTATGATATTCCATTGATGACCTCAGCCCCACAGCTGGATACATCCCCTCCCACTCCTTATTGACCTCATCCCTGCAGGTGTGTTTAGGTCTCATAATGACATCAGTTCCACAGCTAGATTCATCTTTGATGATGACTTCAACCCAACAGTTGGACTTATTCTGGATGGAATCATCCACAATCTTAAGTCTCATTAAAAAACCTATGAAAGGTATTTTTCAGCCCCAACCACTGTTAGTTTATTCTCTCCTCCCTTTGCTTCCTAATTCCAGACCACTACTTTTCTAGGCCCACCCCATGATATAACATTATCCACCATGAAGGCATTACAAAATAATGTTAATGTAGGTGCCATTTATGGCCGATAGTTGATATTTTAAAGCATACTAATTGTTGCATATCTCAATTACCTGGCCATAAGGCACTTTTTCTAGCTGATCTTAAATAAATTTTACAACAGTGAAGCCTACTTCCTATCAGTCTGTTCAGCTGGCCACAACTTTAAATTTAAATCTCATTTGCTCACTCTCCTGGCATTTTTTTTTTTTTTTTTTTTTTTTTTTTTTTTTTTTTTTTT
>NW_016812891.1:2095744-2101186 GCF_001698545.2 Rhinopithecus bieti | reverse complement strand
TTTTTTTTTTTTTAATACTAACTCCATCCATTCAGGATGGCCTCCTCTGTATCCCAATCTAAATGCTTACTGGCAACATATCAAATCTTGGTTACTCATTCAAAATGCTAAGTCTAAGATCATTTAGACCCTTTTGTCCCTAAGGGTTATTGCTTCACTGCCCTACATACTCCTCATTTTAATGCTTGTTCTTTCCTTCACCTCAGACTTTTCCTCTTCAGTTCATTTATACCCCCTGCATTTTGGCTCTAAATATAACCTTATAATGTTACTGATCATATTCAGGCCTTGGTATTTTTGTGGTGTGAACACACTTAATTGTGCCATGAACTCACTAGAGAGGCCTGCTAGCAACAGAATCAACTGCTGGTGCTGAAGCAGTTAAATCACTGATCAAAACACACTGGTTTGATCCAATTCTTTGATCTAATTCCATTCTACCGCATGCATGTAAACATATTTTGTTGTGTTGTACTTTGTCAGCTCCTTTATTTTCAGATTCTTGAAACTGCTGATCATGCCTTTTTCTGCTTCTTACACAATATCAGAGAACACTGGTTGTCCTATTCCCTCCCTCAGTTTGTTGTGTAGCCTCCTGCTTATCTCCTGTCCTGTTGGACCGTCTGCTTCCCTTGGATTTTGGCTTCATCTGCCCCTTCATCCCTCTGTAGATACCTGATCCCCTGACTGCATGGATTTTTTCTATTATGTTGCCCTTTCCCCTCTACATCCATCATTTACACAGGGCCTTCTTGACTTACCACTTTCTACCCCTGGTCCTTTTTCTTCTCCAAAAAACACATATTCCCTCAATAATCACTCAGATTGTCACCAGTCTCTTTAACGTCTTTCAAATGGTTGCTCTGTCAGGAGCGGGAAAGTGTAGATGCCTCTGGTGACATCACAGTGTGCAGGGGGAGCCTGCTGCCCATGCAGCCCCACATCATGTGCTCTCCTTGTTAAAAGCTGCTACTTTCCTATTGTCTCTAATCCTGTGTCCATGTCGTTTGGGTGTTGTTGACCATACCTCTGCATCTGGGACAACAACATATAAACCAGTGAAGCCCCTTGAAGCTAATAATACTGAAATAAAGAACTTTTGTTGGAATACTGGAAAATAACTCATTTCTTTTCTGTTGGGCTTACTGTAAAATTAGTTATAAGCTTGGAGATTCCTTGCAATTATCTGGTCCCTTGGGAGGGAGTGCTTCCATTGTCTCATGTCATGGTGAGAAAGGAGATCTGGAATGGATTCCTAGATTTATAAATCATTGTCAGGTGTGCTGCAGTGGAAGCCAACAGCATGTGAGCTCACTGAGGGACTATATGCAGAGTGAGAAAACTTTCCAAATAGAACTTTGGAGGAAAGTTCAATATTTTATGGTTAGGTTGAAGAAGAAAATCCACAGAAGAAAAGAGGAGAGTGGCCAAAATAAGTAAGAAGAAAATGGGAGCCATAGTTGAAAAAAGTCAGAAAGAATGTGTTGAGAAACAGGATATAATCAACAGGGTTAAAATCTGCTGAGAGGCCAAGTAAATTAGAACTGAAAACTGGATTGTCTTTGGTGATCTTGGAAAAAGCTACTGAAGTAAATGGGTGGGAATGAGAAATGAGAAAGTGGAGATAGCAAGTATACCTATTCTTTCATAAAGCTGATTATCAAGGGAGAAAAGTTTACTCCTTTTATCTAGTCTCAGGTACACATTAGGAACAAAGAGTGGACCTCTACTGAAACCTTTTGACAGTTATTTCCATTGTTAAAAGAGGGTCTGGTTAAAAAAAAAAAGGAATTTTGAGCTGTTGAAGTAACAGGAGGAGAAGAGATAAGGGAGATATATGAGGGAAATACATTTTGAGTTGTACCTGCTTGTTTCATCATCCTCATAACTAGTCAGTATCTTCCCCAACTTTATCTTAGGCTCTATGAGAGAATGTGCAGGAGCAGGAAGCAGAGTGAAGCAGTCACACATCCCATACTTGGGAGTTAGAGTGTTTGGGTTGAAATTTTGGCTCTACTGTTTTCTAGCTGTATGATGTTGCTCAGTTTATTCTTCTCTGGATCTGAATTTTAGCCAAATAATACCTTTTTCTAGTGCCATGACCACTAAGCAAGTCTAGAGTGGGCAGATATTTAGAAGTGTATCAATCACAAATATAAATCTTTATTATCATTATAGAGATGTAGCCTATTTTGCTTATAATCACATTCATGGTGTTTAGCACAACACCGATATATAGCAGGCACCGAAAATATTTATGTTTCAAATGGATGAAAGACCACTTGAATGAATGGATAATCATTTTTCTATATATTTGTATGTCTGTATCAGCATTGTATGTATACGTGTATGTATATGTATGTATGTATACATATAGAGAGATACAATTATCTTGTCTTTATACAATAATACATTGAGGCAAACATATTTAAAATGTAGAGGTGGTAAAAGACACATTTTCAAAGCTATACAATCATTAATTTTTCGAAATGTCAGAAATGGAAAGAAAATTATTAATGAAAGCCATGGAGATGTTTCTATGTGATGAGGGACAAAAGGAAAGAGAAGTAGCATTTATTCCTCTGCCCTGTTACTTTGGCTTTATGTCAACACCTTAAAAGGTAATACTGAAGCAAATGGCTGATTTCACTTTAAAAGTGCCTTAAAAGTGAAAATGATTCTTGCATATTAAAACAAAGGTACTGAAGATTAAACAGACTGAAAGAGAAGAATAAAGAACAAGAGTAATTATATTTTATTATAGATAATAATGTCTCTTCACTTGCCTGAAATCAATAACCAAGATGACCATAGGACATTAGGATATTGCTTTGTGTCCTGATGGTTCTCTGTATTCAATACATATTTCTAGTGTTAGAGAAATTTAGCAGTGCCAACCAACTGGGAACTTCTGCCGAATAAAATCATAAAATGCAGAAGTTAAAAGAAAATACAGGTCACCTGACTCCAAGTTCAGTGTTCTTTGCCTGTACTACAATTGCTCAGTTTGAACTAGTTTGTTTTGTGGAGGTTGTTAGGCAAAGAAAAGAAAACATTTACTAAATGTGGTCAGCTGCATTCAATAATGTATACATTATCATTTAAATTCAAAAGAATCTTTTACTTTTTTCGTATTTAAGACAAGGTAATTGCAAAACTGAAACTCAGTGCCTTCCTAAACCAACATTACTCATTGAATAGTGATTACAGATTTATTTAATAGGTATTCAGTAAACACATTTTAAATGACTAATAACTATCTGGGAAAATGATGTTTACTTTTCACTTAAAATGTATCAAAGTCTAATTTACATACAATATAAAATATTCTAATTTAAAGTGTAAGTTCAATGAGCTTCAGCAAACAAATACAACCATGCAGCCACCATACAGAAAAAGTACAGGATATTTTATTTACCCCAGAAAGTTCCCTCCTGTCCCTTTCCATTTGTCTCTTTCCTTCATCCCAAAGTCAACTGCTATTCTCAATTCTAGTATCGTGTGTCATTTTTGCTTGTTTTTTATGGAACAAGCAAAATGGAATTCATTCAATTCCATTTTATGGAATTCCAATTATGCAGTATGAACTCTTGATTTTGGCCTTTTTCACTCAACACAACATTTTTGAGATTTTTTCCAAGTTGCTGCATGTATTAGTAATTCATTACTTTTAATTACTGAGCAACATTATATTGTTAATGTATTATACAGTTTGTTTTTTAAAATTTTCCCATTGATGGACATTCGACTGTTTCGTTTTTATTGTTTATTATGAATAAAATTTCTATGAACATTCTTGAATTAGTTTTTTGTAGATGTACGTGTTTCATTTCTTTTAGAAGTGTAGTTGATGAGTGAATGGGTAGGCATGTTTTTAACTTTCTAAGAAATTGCCAAACTTTTTTTCAGACTGGTGGTATAATTATACACTCACACAAACAATGTATGCAAATTTTGGTTGCTCCACTTTCAACTTATGTTGATATTGCCGATCTTTTAAATTTTAACCATTGTAGTGGGTGTGAAATAATATTTCATTATGCTTTTAATTAGCATTTATCTGATGACTAGCTATGTTGAGCATCTTTACAAATGCTTATGTTCAAGACTTTGGCTTTTATGTATGCGTTTATAACACATCTTCAATTAACTTTTATATATGATGTGAGTTAAAGGTTTTTGGTTTGTTGGATTGTTCTTATTTTTAAATGTAAGGATATCCAGTGGTTACAGGATCATTTGTTCTTACCCCAATGAATTCTATTGGCATGTATGTCAAAAAGTAACTTGACATATTTGTGTAGATCCATTTCTGGACACACAATTCTATTTCATTAATCTATTTGTCTATTTGTATGAAAATATTACATTGTCTTGATTACTGTGCTTTATAGTGAGTTTTGAAATTAGGTACTATAGTCCTCTAACTTTGTAATACTTTTTCAAGATGGTTTTGACTATTTTAAGTCTTTTGTATTTTGTGTAAATTTGTATTAAACCAACATCTTAATGTTTAGTCTTCCAATCCATGAACATGGCATGTGTCTTCATTTATTTAGGTCTTCTTTAACTTCTCTCTATAATGTTGGAGATTTTCAGTTTAGATATCTTCTACACTTTTGTTAAATTGTGCTTTTGTAGAATTTTAAAAGTTTTAATATAAACAATGATGTTATACAATAAAAGATTTTACTTCATTTTTTTTTTCAAATACACGTTTTGTATTTTCTTCTTGACTTCGTATACTAGGTAGGACTTTCTGTACAATAGTGAATAAAAGTAGTAAGAGTGGACATATTTACCTTTTCCTTATCTTAAATATTTTAACTAAACTCTTTTTTATTGGTGTTCTGTTTTGTTCGTCTTTAGTTACTTTTTTCAAGATGAAAAAAAAATTCTCATTTTTTTTTGTGGGAAATGTTATTATATATTGCTGTTGACTTATGGCAAATAATTTTTTTTTTACATTTATTGATTGGTCTACTTTAACAGCAAATCACATCAATTTATTTTCAAAGTTGAATTTGTTTCATTCTTGATAACTATCTTGAAAACATGCTTGATCATTTATTACATATTGTTCTTTTTCATATTGCCGGATTTTAATTTGATAATATTTGGTTGAGAATTTTTGCATCTGTGTTCAATAGTGCTATTGTATCGTAATTTTATTTTCACATGCTATCTTTTTATTTGAAATCAGTGTCATTTTGCCTCATAAAACATGTTGGGAAATTTTCCTCCTCTGTTTTCATTAGTGTCGTATTGAAACTATTTCCTTTTTTTTTTTTTTTTTTTTTTTTTTTTTTTTTTTTTTTTTTTTTTTTTTTTTTGAGACAGAGTCTCTGTCTGTCACCTAGCAGGCTGGAGTGCAATGGTGCCATCTCAGCTCACAGCTACCTCTGCCTCCCAGGTTCAGTGATTCTCCTGCCTCAGTCTCCG
>NW_016812891.1:2029786-2095555 GCF_001698545.2 Rhinopithecus bieti | reverse complement strand
TTTTTTTTTTTTTTTTTTTTTTTTTTTGAGACAGAGTCTCTGTCTGTCACCTAGCAGGCTGGAGTGCAATGGTGCCATCTCAGCTCACAGCTACCTCTGCCTCCCAGGTTCAAGTGATTCTCCTGCCTCAGTCTCCGGAGTAGCTGAATTACAGGTGCCCGTCACCACTCCCAGCTAATTTTTGTACTTTTAGTAGAAACGGGGTTTCACCATGTTGGCCAGGCTGGTTTTGAACCCTTGACCTCAGGTGATCCTCCCGCCTCGGCCTCCTAAAGTGCTGGGATTATAGGCGTGAGCCACTGTGCCTGGCCTGAAATTATTTCTTTTTAAAAATCTTTCATAAAATTCACCAGTAAAACCATTGATGCCTGGAATTCTTTTTTCTGGAAATAAAAGTTTTAATCATAAAGTTTCACATTAACAGGCAAACTTTTCGCATCAACAAGTAAAGTAGAATAATCATATGATCATATAAACAGATGCAGACAAAGCACTTAACAAAATTTAATGTCCATTTATGATTTTTTTTAAAAAAATCAGCAAACTAGGAATAGAGGGAAACATCTTTAATTTGATAAAACATCTACAAAACCTACAGCTAATTTCATCCTTAATAGTGAAAACTGCATGCTTTCCTCTCAAAGTCAGAAACAAAGCAAAATGCCTTCCTTGTAGTCTCCAGTGTCTTCGGAGACCAAGATTTTGCACTTTTAAGAAAAGCTTATAGTTATAATTACCATCAGCAGACATGTTAGCTTGATCTTAAATATTCGTCATTAATGGAAGATGGAACCCTCTTGATTTTTTAAAATGATATATTCAAATAACTTCAGATTCACAGAAAATTGCAAAAATTGTACCAGGAAGTGTCATATACCCTTTATCCAGTTTTCCCCAATGGTTACATTTTACACAATTACGGTACAATATCAAAACAACAATGTTGTCATTGATGTGTGTGTGTGTGTGCATGTGTGTGTGTATAGTTCTGTGTAATTTTTTCTTTTCTTTTTTTTTTTTTTTTTTGAGATGGAGTCTGGCTCTGTCACCCAGGATGGAGTGCAGTAGTGCAATCTCGGCTCACTGCAACCTCTGCCTGCCAGGTTCAAGCAACTCTCCTACCTCAGCCTCCTGAGTAGCTGGGATTACAGGTACACGCCACCACACCCAGCTAATTTTTGTATTTTTAGCAGAGACGGGATTTCACTGTGTTGGCCGGGCTGATCTCAAACTCCTGACCTCATGATCCGCCCACCTCAGCCTCTCAAAGTGCTGGGATGACAAGTGTGAACCACTGCACCCAAACAGTTCTTTGTGATTTTATCATATGTGAAGATTAGTGTAACCATCTGCAATCAAACACGTCTCAATTATGTGTGCAGTCAATTATGCCATCACCATCAATTCCTACCTCTTGCTCCCACTTTATTTTCATAGCCATCCACTGTCCTCTAACCATCCACAACTCCTGGCAACCACCAGTCCGGTTTCTATACTTATGATTTTGTAATTTGTAGAAGATAATATAAATGAAACAATATAGTATATGACCTTTTGACCTTTTAAGTTTTTTTTTTTTTTTCTTCTCAGAATAATGCCTTTGAAATCAAATTGTGGTATGTATCAATAATTCATTACTTTTTACTGTTGAATAATATTTCGTGGTGTGGATGTGACATTTTATTTAAGCACTTACCCAATGAGAGGCATTTTGATTGTTCCCAGTTTGTTTTTCTTTTTAAAATGCAGTTGCTAGGAACATTCCCATACAGATTTTTGTTTGAATGTGAATTTTTGTTAATCTGGGAGACTTGCTCAACAGTATGATTACCGAGTTTCGTGATAGGTGTATGTTTAGTTATTCAAAGAAACTGCTAAATTATTTTTCAAAGTGGCTCTCTCATTTTATAGTCCCATCAGCTTAGGATATGAGAAGTCCGGTTTTCCGCTGCATCTTTTCCAGAATTTTATATAATCTCTATTTTGCTATTTTAGTTGTTTAATATATATTTTGTGATATCTCATCACCGTGTTAGTTTGCATTTTCTTAGTGGCTAATGATATTGAGTATCCTTTCATGTCTTTTTCTCATCCACAAATAGATGTCTCTTGGTGTTCTTTGTCTGTTTTCTAATTGGATTGTTTGTTTATTTGGTTGAGTTTTGAGGGTTCTTTATAAATACTAAATATGAGTCCTTTGTCATATGTATCTCTTGCAAATATTTTTTACCAACCTTTTCATCTTTTTAACAGGGTCTTTTGCAGAACAAGTTTTGAATTTTAATTAACTTTAATTTTACAGGTTGCTTTGGTTTGGCAGTGTCCCCACCCAAATCTCATCTTGAATTGTAATTCCCATAATCTCCACGTGTTGGGGGAGGTACCCGGTGCAAGATAATTAAATCATGGGGGCAGTCACCTCCATGTAGCTGTTCTTGTGATAGTGAGAGTTCTCACAAGATCTGATGGTTTTATAATGGGATTTTCCACCTCTTGCTTGACATTTCTTGCTGCCACCATGTGAAGAAGGACGTGTTTGCTTCCCCTTCTGCCATGATTGTAAGTTTTCTGAGGCCTTCCCAGCCATGCTGAACAGTGAGTCAATTAAACCTCCTTCCTTTATAAATTACCCAGTCTCGGGAATGTTTTTAATAGCTGCGTGAGAATGGACTAATACACGTGTTTAGTTTTTCTTTTTTCTCTCTCTCTCTTTTCACTTCGTTATGTCTTTGGTCATGTCTAAAAACTTTTTTTTTTTTTTCTTTTTTGAGACGGAGTCTTCCTCTGTCGCTCAGGCTGGAGTGCAGTGGTGCGATCTTGGCTCACTGCAAGCTCCGCCTCCCGGGTTCACGCCATTCTCCTGCCTCAGCCTCCCGAGGAGCTGGGACTACAGGCGCCGCCACCAAGCCCGGCTAATTTTTTCTATTTTTTGGTAGAGACGGGGGTTTCACCGTGTTAGCCAGGATGGTCTCGATCTCCTGACCTCGTGATCCACCCACCTTGGCCTCCCGAAATGCTGGGATTACAGGCGTGAGCTACCGCGCCCAGCTAAGAACTCTTTACCAAGCTTTAATTCTTAAAGATTTACCCTCTGTTTTCTTATAAGAGTTTTACAGTTTTACATTTGAATCTATCACTCACTTTGACTTAAAATTGTCTAATGTGTGAAGTTTAGATTAAGGTTCTTTTTTTTTTGACCTATGATATACAAAGCAAAGACTATTCTTCGTTGACAGGGATTTTGATATTTTCTTAAACTTGTATCAATGTGAAGAGATTTGACATTTTCACAATGTTGAATATTTCAATTCATGAATGTGATGTGCTGCTACATTTATTTAGATATTCTTTGATTTTTTAAATCAGTGTTTTATAGTTTTCAGCATATAATTCCTTTAAATGTTTTGTTGATTTATACTTGTGTTTAGTACTCATTTAGCTTACTTATTATTTCTTTAGAAATAAACATCTCATTGTTAATAATTGAAAATAATATTATATTTTACATTTTGTTTTTACTTTTCATATATTCATGGTTGTTTACAGAAATAAAATTGATTTTTGTATGCTGATCTAGTATCCTGTGACCTTAGTGAAATTAGATATTAGTTCTAAGAGTAGCTTCATAGATTCTTTGGGATATCCTACATAGATAATCATGACTTCTGCAAATAGGGATAGTTGATTTCTTCTGTTATGACTCTAATGCCTTTTATTTCCTTTTTATGATTTCTTACATGGGCTGGAACTTTCAGTTCTATTTTGAGTAAGGGCAGATGTGGTTGCCTTGTCCCAGATCTTAGGAGAAAAGCATTCAGTATTTTTCCATTACATATTATATTAGATGTAGGTTTTGTGTATTTGAAGCGTTTTTCTCTAAACTGTAATTTTCTGAATTATTCTCTCATAAATAGATGTTGAATTGTATCAAATGTTTTTTGTATCAATTGATATGATTATGTGATTTTTCTTTTTCAGCCTGTTAATATGATAGATTATACTGGTTATTTTTCAAATATTCAATCAGCCTTGTATTTCAAATACTCGGCCAGCTCTATATTCAACCAATTATACACCACTTGGTTAGTGTGTATAATTCTTTTTATATATTGCCAAATTTTATTTGCTATTATTTGCTTAAAATGTTTTACAGTTATACTCAAGGAATATTAGTCTGTGATTTCCCAGTTTGCTTTTCTTTTTTTGTACTGTCTTTGTCTCATTTTGGTATTAGGGTAATACTACCTTCATAAAATAAATTTTGAAGTGTCTTCTTTTCTATTTCTTATAAGAGATTGTAAAAGTTGATGTTAATTCTTACTTAAACATTTGGTAGAATACTTCAGTGAAACAGTTCTAGAGACAACTCTTTTGGGACTTTAAAATTCTGAATTAAAATTTGACAATATTTTAGAGTTACTCATTTCTGGGCCACCAGACACTGTGATTTTAAAGAATGTCATAATTTCTGGGAGCTATACTTTTCTTCCAGAAAGGACATGATAAGAAGAAATTTCTGATTTTGGTATTACTTCTCTTTCCTCACTTCATGTTTTTAATTTTGTTATTCTCCTACAGCAGTAGTTTCCAAACTTAATTTTTTAAAAATAAGATGAAGTCTTGGAAGACTCATGTAAAAAACCGATAAAAGAAGTGGTGAGGGTTACCAGGGCTCTGGTATTTGCTCCTGAGATCTCTCTTTGAAATGAACGAAGCTCCTCTTTAGGACACTCATCAGTGTCCCTGGTCTAGGGAAACAGAGCACCTGAGTGTGAGTTTGCAGAAGTACTCTGGGAACACCTCTGCCACAAACTTTCTGTGTGACTTCAATTCAGTCCCTTCACTTCTCTAAGTTTCATTATCCACCCTGTAGAAGAAAGCATTGAAATTGATCAGACATTCACACACACAATACACCAAACACACAAAAAAGTAAATGCAATATTTCGTGCCTGTGAACATGTGTGTGTACTTTTCTGATACAATGTTCAGAATTTATATTAAGTTCCCAATAAGGTCTGTGACGTAAAAATGGTTAGGAAACCAGAAACTAGCAAATGCTCTCTATTTCATTCTAATTTTAAAAATTCGTGATTCTAAGTCATTATGTCATAAATATGATAAAGCCATAGACTATTACGGTTTGTATTTCCTAGAATTTTAAGATTTTTTTTCTTCCTTTTGTTCACATTTTTATTTGATTCTGATAATAGTACAATAACATGGCAGGGCGATTGTTTTGTATCTATTCTATTGGAGAAAAGAGTGCACCTGGCTTGCTCAAGGTAGATAGACATCGGTAGTGAAGCTTGCAAATGAACCCAAGCCTCTGGCTTTAGATCCAGAATTCCTTTTTCTTATCTCCTGCTGCTGCCCCCACATACACCAAATAAGAATAGTTAGAAAGTCACTCTGAGGGTGATTTTCTGCTAACATGATCTGTGGTCATTTAATTCACTCAGTGTAAGGTAAGGTCAACTTAAATTCTAAGAAGGTAGAAAATAGTCCATTAAATTTATTTCCAAGTTACAGCTGAAGCCACTCTACCATCTATAGAATGCAGGTAAACCAGAATGCAGGCAGAAATAATCTGAAGTCTGTATTAAAAACTTTTGGGTTATTATGAACGGTATATCTTTTTTTAAGTTTTGCTTTTCTTTAAAATTTGCTATCATGTTTCAGTTTCATATTATTAGGAAATACTGTACTCTTTTTTTTTTTTTTTTTTTACCATTTTTAAGCTACAAGTGAAAAACTTCCACTCGTCCTAAATTTATAAGCCACTCGGACGTCAACTCAAAGAAACTACCTTTTAGAATAATTGAGCAGCAATTATGTGAAGTATAAGTATTAATAGCATCTGATAAGAAACCAAAGTCAAAGAGGGGTGGGGAACTATATTCATCACTTGACTCCTGGTTCTGCAAGAGTTAAATCTACCTTAAAGTTTATAAGAAGAAAGCTACTAGTCTGAAAACCTACTATTACAAGCACCAGTTCCAAAGTTGTTTATGGAAAGGATTTTTGTCTCCTCTCAATTTTTACCTTAAAACTCTGCCTGCGAGTGGACTTAAAAGGAACTGAAATACAATCAGATTTATAAAGAAACTTTCAAAAAGAGGTGCTCGTGAAAGTGATTGTGTCAAAAGGAGTAAAGTTACTGAATATAGTTGAAAGGTTTTAAGGCCCCTGTCTTTTTTCTTCCAAAATATCTGCATTCCCTAATTAGAAGTTAACATGGGAAAATTAAATTACTGTTTTCAAATGTGAAAAGCCATTGAAAAAGTCTATAAGGGAAACCTATCTCTGGCACGCAATAAATTTTCTAAAATAATATAAACTGATATTCTGGTATAATTTTTTTTTTTTTGATTTTTTTTTTTTTTTTTTTTTTTTTTTTTTATATTTCAGATAAAGATTGGTATTGTTCTGCTTAAAATAAATAGAAGTAGGTCTGTTGTTTGTTTTGTGTTTTCAGGAGTAATTTGTTACTTCAGTAACACTTTAATATAAGCTATCAGGAATAGATGAGATTGAGATATCACAGATTGTCATAAAAAGAACTGTCATTTAGTTCACAGAAAGCCGTTGTCCTTTGACTTCATTCTGAGAAAAGAAAATGATGAGGAGTTGCATTTTTCAGCTTAAAAAAAAAAAAGAAAAAAAAGAAAAAGAAGAACATGCTTCAGCCGACATCTGTAAGTAGGAACTTGTCTCCCTTTTGAGCAGTGGAATCTGAACTATCAGTGCCTTCAGTGATAGAAGTCCCGTGATCCAACGTTTAAATTCCTCTCAGCTCATTCAATTCAAACCATAAAAAGGGATATTGTTGTTGATCTTGCTCAAAAGCTTCAGTAAATATGCATCAATATTTGTGGAAAGTTAGTAATCTTCTAGCACAGGAGAAACAGAGAAGTTTTCTTAGAACTGATAGAAGGAAAAGAAGGAAAACTATTCAAAACTTTTATTTATTTACTTTTCTAGGTAGAAAAACACATAACAAAACTTACAATCTTAACCATTTTTAAGGATGAAGTTTAATAGTGTTAAGTATATTTGCGTTGTTGTGAAACAAATCTCCAGGATTTTTCATCTTGCAAAATGAAATTCTACACCAATTAAACAACAACCTTCCTTTTCCCCCTTTCTCCAGCCTCTAGTGACCACCATTTATTTTGTATTTCTATGAATTTTATTACTTTAAATATTTCATATAAGTGGAATCATACCATATTTTTCTTTCTGTGACTGGCTTATTTCACTTAGCATAATGTCTTCAAGGTTCATTCATGTTGTAGTATATGACGGTATTTCCTTCCTTTCTAAAGCTGAAAAAGATTTCATTTTATGAATATAACACATTTTGTTTATTCATTCGTCCATCAATGGATATTTGGGCTACTTTCAACTCTTAGCTATTGTGAATGGCACTGCTTCAAATTTCTTATTTTATTCTACTTTTTAAATTTAATTTAATTGTTTGGCTTACACAAAAACAATTGTGGGAGAACATATTTGATTAATTAGCTAATAGTTTTGTTTTGCTATAGAAGGAACCAAAATAGTAAATATGCATACGTTGATTTTAATGAACTAGTCTCAATTTCTTTGAGAACAAAATCAAAGAGGGAAACATAGTCCAGAAGAGGAGGCTATCAGAATTGGGACTGGGGGTAGAAATTGGGATGTTGGGGCAGCAAGTGATAGGTGATGCCTTACCTGTCTCAAAAGCCTAGTGACACACACAGGCATAGGAGATGAGTCCTTCAGGTCATGAAAGTTAGGAAGTTATGAAAGGAGCCATTACCTAAAGCAAGGGCTTTTAAAGTGCTATACCGTCAATGAAAGAGTGGGAAAAACAAATCCACACACCTGTAGAGAAAGAAAATAAGGGATATTATCTGACCAGGACTCTGCTCTGGTTAGGCAAGGAAAAATATTTTCTGGGATTTGACAGATTTTTTCCCGCTTCTCACACAAGTTTTGTGCTTGAATTTACATAACTAGGCTGAGAAATTAACACAAAAATGTAATTCTAACCACACTAAGTATTGGTGATAATAAGAAAGAACTGGAATTCTCCTACACTCCTAGTGGGAATGTAGAATAGTACAACCACTTTAAAAAATAATTTGGCAGTTTAGTAGGCATTCCACTCCTAGGTATATATCCAAAAGCAATGAAACATAAAGGCATATTCACATGAAGGCTTGTACATAAACATTCATAGCAATTTTGTATGTAAGGCCTCAAATTGGAAAAAAATGCAAATATCCATCAACAGGTTAATGCATAAATAAATTGGAATACATCTGTTCAATGGATCATTCATTATCACACAAAAAATAAAGGAATAAAGTATTGATACAGACTACAACATGAATGATTATAAAGATCTATTTGCTAAATTAAAGAAACTATGCAGAAGTAATGCATACCATATGATATCATGTATGTAAAATTCTAAAAAGTGTAAACTAAATCTAGAAAGTACATTGGTAATTGCCTGGGACAGGAATAAAAGGAGGGATAGGATGCAAAGTAGTACAATGAAACTTTAGGAATAATAAAAATGATCATCTTAATTGTCATAAAGCATTCACAGGAGTTTACATATGTCAAAACTAGATAAAATTGTATACTCTAAACATGTTAAATGCATTATACCATAATTAAATTAAGCAAATAGACAAATAAATAAATGTTTGGGAAAATGTAAGCTTTAGGAACCTAATTTGCATCAGTCATTTAAAGTAGGTTACATTCAAAAAAGATTAAAAATAGGGTTACCATACGATGCATCAATCCCACTGCTGGATATATATACAAAAGAAAGGAAATCATTATATCAAAGAGGTAGCTACACTCCCATGTTTGTTGCAGCTTTGCTCACAATAGCCAAGATTTGGAAGCAATCTAAGTATCCACCAACAGATGAATGGATAAATAATATGTGGTACAAATACACAGCTGAGTACTATCGAGATATAAAAAAAGAATGAGATTCAGCCATTTGCAACAACACAGATGGAACTAGAGGTCATTATGTTAAGTGAAATAAGCCAGGCAAAGAAAGACAAAAATCACATGTTCTCACTTATTCGTGGGATCTAAAAATGAAGACAGTTAAACTTATGGAGAAAGAGGGCAGAAGGATGGTTACCAGAGGGTGAGAAGGGTATTGGGTTGTGGTGGCAGGGAGATGGGGATAGTTAATGAGTATAAAAAAAAAAATTAGAATGAATGAATAAGTCCTAGTATTTAATAGCACAACAGAGTGACTGTAGTCAATAATAATTTAATTGTACATTTTCAAATAATTAACAGAATATAATTGGATTGTTTGGAACACAAAGGATAAATGCTTGAGAGGATGGATACTGCATTTTCCATGTTGTGATTATTATGCATTGCCTGCCTGTACCAAAATATCTCATGTACCCCATAAATGTATATATCTAATATGTACCCTCAACAAACTAAAAAGAAAAATTATAAAAAAACAAACAAAATATAAGTTACATTAATAAAACATATTGCTAATGTAAGAATCACTACTAAAGCTGTCTAAATAGTTGTCACATAAAACTTGAAAAAGTAATTTAAACTTCATGGCAAAAATAAAATATAAACAAGAGACAAAGGAGAATAAAATATGTATTGAGAGGTGTTTTCCTGCAAAATATCAATATTTATTTTTAACTTCTCTTAATTAAAGCACCTACTATATATTACAGAGCAAGACAAATAAAGCAATGTAACAATGTCCTAAAACACACCCATCCAGGTGGAACAGATGTATATCAGATTTATGTATAGACTATATATAACTGGCCCTTCTTATTCATGGACTCTGCATCCATAAATTCAACCAAATGTGGATAGAAATATTTGAAAAATATTGTGTCTGTAATGAATATGTACAGTCTTTATTTTCTTGTTGTTATGTCTAAACAATATTGTAGTACAACTATTTACATAGCGTTTACTTTGCATTAGGCATTGTAAGTAATCTAGAGGTGATTTACAGTATATAGAAGGATGTGCATAGGCTATATGCAATTACGCCATTTTATTTTATATCAGGGACCTGAGAGTCTGCATATTTTGACATCTGTAGAAGGTTTTGGAACCAATCCTTCATGGATATCAAGGGACAACTGACCCAAATACATACATGCACATACATACACACACACAACACACACATGTGCACACACACACACAAAGTCTCCAGCCCCAGTAAAGATATAACAAGGGATTATTATTCAGAAAATATAATTAACATCTACAAATGAATAAGCAAATGGCAAAGAAGTGAATGAAAATAAATGATGTGAGCAATTTACAAAAGAAGAAATCTACATGGCCAATAAACGTGAAAAGTTGCTTAATTTTATAAGCAATCCTAGAAATTCAATTCAAAACAAAAATTAGGTGCATGAGACTGATGAAAATTTTTTGAAATATCACGAAACTGCATGCTGGCAAAGAATAGTCATGTTTATGGCAGCAGTGTAAATTGATACAACCTCTATGGGAAGCAACTTAACAATATCTAGTAAACTTAAGATTTGCATATCTTAAAATACAGAAATTCTATTTCTAGGGATATAAGCTATAGAAACTTTTAAACGTATACCTGATAAAACCACATTTTTTCAGCATTATCTGTATAATAGCAAGTATCTGAAGCATCTCAAATATCCATCTCAGAACAAGCAAAATTGTAGCATATATATCGTCACAAAAACAAGCTAGAAAATTTATCACAAGCATAGAGCTCAAAATGCGGGTCCATTAAAAAAGCAATTTAGAATATTATATAAACATTATTATACCATTACTGTATGTATTTATGCATAGTAGGTTTCTGGTAAAAATATAAGTAAGATAAATGTATTATTGAAAATGATAAACACTGGTTACATCTTGATATGGACTGAATATTTGTGTCCCTCCAAAATCAATATACTAAAACTTTAATCTCCAATGTGATGGGATTTAGAGGTAGGGACTCTGGAAGTTAATTGGGTCATGAAAATGGAGTCCTATGACGGAAGTAGTATCCTTACAAGAAGAGACAAGAAAGAGTTTGTTTCCTCTCTCTCTACACTTTGCCATGTGAATATACAATGAGAAGATGTCTGTCTGCAAACCAAAAAGAGGGCCTTCACCAAGAACCCCACTATACTGGAGCCCTGATCTCTCACACTTCCAGACTCTAGAACTGTGAGAAGGAAATGGTTGTTGGTGAAGTCATCCAGTCCATGGTATTTGTTACGGCACCCTGAACTACTAAGTCACATTTACAGAAGGAAGACTGGAGAACTGCATTGAAAAGAGATATACATACATAAGTTTTAGCTGAATCTGTATTGTTTAATTTCTTAGGAACAAATTTAAAATATCTCAATCCAGTATTACCACAGGTTTAGACTGATTAAATATAGATTCTTGAAAGTGTTCCTAAAACAACATCAAAGGAATGAGTGTATATGACAATGTGACTTTAAAATACTGTTTTTCCATCACTCACTTCTGTTTCTGTATGGTTTGCTGCTTGACACTGTAAAAAGAAAAATATGAAGTATAGGAAGCTTGGGTAGATATGTTTGGGGATACTCAGGCACACTCAGCATTTAATCAGTGCTGATTTTCTTTTGCATATACTGATTCATTACTGGAAACGTTCACGCAGACTTAGGTAACATAGGGCTGTGAATTTTACAGGTTATGGACTACATGAAAAGTTTGTGACAGGTTTGAAGATTTTTGCTTGGTTTTCTAATTCATTGACAAATCACTCACGTGGTAAAGTTAAAGTGCATGTAAATTTACCTTAGCTATCCTTAGCTAATGTTTCGACCTTGTGAAAATTTCGTAAGTTCTCTTTACTTCAGATTTTTCCCTCTAAATTAATAAGCTAGTAAATTACTAGCTTACTAATATTCATCTTTCTAGTTTTAAATGTTTAACATTTAAAACATAGTTTAAATGTTTCACATTTCCATTTTAAAATTAATTCACACTGTTATCCCAAGAGGAACCATTATAATTCTATCTACTTTGTTGACAGAGTCTCATTATGACAAAACTTCAGTGTGCCTAGTTGAGACCTCAGCTTTTATTTGCTGACATTTGTTCTCTGAAGACCATATAAAGTATTATATTTGGTTTGTCAAATAAAAGCATGATGAGTAACTTTTATTCAAATAAAAGTTAAAATATATAAATATACTCTTTCAAGTTAAAGATTTATGTACTAAGGATTTAAGCATGAACCAGCTCATTTGCAAGCAGTTCAGGAAATTTAGATACTTCGAGGATATGTATTAAATTTTGGTCACAGCATGCATCTTCCTTCTCCAAACTATGACTGACACAGCAGCCAATTATTTAAATTGGTTTTTAAAATAAAATGCTACTCTTTGCTGCCCAGCTGGCAGAAATTAAGACAAAATCAATTATTTAACTTTTCTAACTCCAAAATAACTTTTGAGAAATTTAAAAATACTTCCTTTGGCAAGAATTGTTATGAAAGTTCCGCAAAAATAGTACAAAAAAGTTCAAGAATATTTTAGATATTCAAAATTGGCTAGTTTTTTAGCTTGGTTAAAATAGAAAAGCTTGCATTTTATATTTCTTTAGTGAGGTATGTATTACATTAACTTAAATGAGACAATTTCAAAGATAGAGTTGCAAATACCATAATAGTCTGCTACAGATTAAAGCTAATACCTTCCAAATGGCTGGAAACTCTTACACACTCCAAACATTACTACCACCCCAAAAAGTAATTCTGGCCTTTACACAAAGAATATACTTAAAACAGTTTTTTAAATGGCACTGCATGCTTAAACCTCATTAGTTTTGATGTAAAAATGTATCAAAATGGACCTTTCCCACCATTGACTTAAGATTTATTGTTTATTTTACCAGTATGGGTTAGGGAAATAATTTCTGGAAAAAATTTGTTCATAAGCTAATTCTTTTGGGATATTAATTAGGGTTTTAAATGAAGCATTGCATAATATATGAATCTGAAATAACTATGCATTAAATTTTTCTCAGTGTATTCAGTAATTCTTGTATTGAGCTCTTATCCAATATTTGATCAAGGAATCTGTTGTGTTACTCTAGGCAGATGGACAGAATTTTTGTGTATGCTACCAACAATATTTTTAATTTTCACTGGTTTATCAGAAAATTAAATTATATATACAATAATTTATTAAAAATAATTATTTCCAATATTTAGTGCTATCAATATTTTATTATATAATATATTCAGGTTGTAGAAGATATCTGTGAAGGTCTTTTACAAAATCTATGAGTCTTCCAGGTATGTTCACTAATATTTCTTCTGTCAGTCTTGACTTTATGACTGAATTTAAAGCCTCATAAATCTTTTGGTGTCCCGAGAAAATAGAAGAATCTAATTAAATATATGATGTTTGCAGTTGTTTCAAAACAGACAAATCTATTATTTTAGAAAAATTTATTTCTCATTAAATTATATAAATATGCCTAAGGGTCTTTTGATGATGGCCAAATAAACATCTTTATTATTTTGCTTGTATCTAGAATATGAGAACATGTAAATATCCAAATTTAATAAGATTGCATTAAATTCATTGACAGAAGCACTGGATCATTCCCCAGTTATTTAACTAGCTCAGGTTCAGGAGTTGAAGGTTTAGGAGTTTTAACTAGTTAAAGGTCCAGGAGAGCTCGGAAAGGTTAGGCTAAGGCATAACCTTATTTCTGTTTCCTCAGTGGATTAAAAAGAAGCACTTAAATTGTGACCAAAGCTATTTATAGAAAATGAACTTATTATTTTAATTATAATTTAACTAGTTTCACACTAAGCCAATGAAATGTGAGTGCAAACTAAAAATACTATTTCTATGAAAACTAAGTTGAAAGCTTTAGGCATATTAAAAATATTAAGATGAACTGATACAGATGTAAGTGTTAAATTTAATTTAGCCAGACAATTGCAAATATAGAAGAAAATAACATAAACATCTTAAATAAGTCTGCATCCAGAAGGCTTCACAAATGTCTTTAATTGCTAGCTCACCCTTTTTAGATGATGGCAAGTCTTTTGATAAAGGTTTTAGTTTTAGTTTAAATGTAACAAGAAGCCACTAGAGAATTTTAAGCAAGAATATAGTAAAATCTAATTTATACTCTAAAATGATCACTTTGTCTGCTGTATGGAGAAATAAGAGTAAAACAAGAATAGAAGATGCTGCAGAACCTCGAAGATTGACATGACAGCAATGAAGATGGTCATCTGTGACTTGATTTGTTATCTCCATGTTTACATGGCTTGCATAAATAGAGTAGAAGAAAGAATCATTTAAAGCAAACTTCTAAACTTTGGGCTTAGCATCACTAAGGTTAGGAAGACTAAAGGAGAGTTAGGTTTGGAATATTAGGCAGACAGGAATCAAGTGATGAGTTTTGAACAACGTCAAAGTCCAGAAGCCAATAAGATATTTAAGTGCAGCTGTCAAGTAGGCAGATGGACGTAAAACTCAAGATCTCAGGAGAGTGGTCATAGCTGGAGATATGAATTAAAAAATCATTAGTATATAGATGTACTTAAAGCCATAGGTCTGGATAAGCCCATCTAGGGAAAGGACAAGACCAGGAAAGAAAAGACAGATGAGAACTGAGATAGAAGCCATGCTTTCATTAAGATATTGGTCCAGAAAGAAAGACTCAGAAAAAAAAAAATAAACAGCAATAGCCAAGAGGCTAAGGGGAATTAAGCAACCACATGGTAATATAAAGTTAAAGTTTTTTTTGAGAGAGAGGGTGGAATGAATAATTTAAAAGGCAAGAAAAAAGTGAAGTTTCTTGTGACTTGATAATGTAGTAAGAGATCTTCTAGTAAGTTGTGGGGAGAAAGCCTCTTTGGAATTCCTTAAAAGTAAAAGCTGATAAATAAGTGGATCCCACAGATAAATAAGTGGATCCCACAGATCAGTTTAAAGATAACTCATTAAATGAATTTTGCTGTGAACTGAAGAGAGAACTCTGACAACTGTAGAGAAATACAAAGTCATGACAAGTGTGGAAGAGATCCAATGTTAAGACATGTTGCTATATCAATAAAAGCAACACAGGTTGAGGGAAAATTGAGGATGCAGAAGAGAAGTGAGATAACAGAAGTAAAGTTTGTGAACAAGTTACCGAGATAGGATGCAAGCACAGTTGTAGTGACTGACCTTAGATGAATGAATATACACTCTTATTTTCCTGTGAAAGGAAGAAATGTCAAGTAAACGAGTTCAGAGGCAAATGAGTAGATTTATAGTGGTGAAATGAGTCCAATCCCATTTGCATACTTCCTGGTTCAGAGCACTGCTCCAGGGCAGACTGCCTAGGTTCAGTTCCTTAGCCTGGCCTCTAAGAGCTTTCTAATCTAGAGCAAGCTACTTGATCCCTCTGTGGCTTAATTTCCTCATCTGCTAAATGTAGGGCTACCTTGCAAGGTTGTTGTAAGGACTTACTGAATTAATAGACCTAATATACTTAGATTAATGTCTTATAATTCTTTGTTCAAGATGAGCTAGCAACTGAAAATGAGGAGACAAACAGAAGATTTTGGAAAAGTTTGTTTTTGTTAACATATCATTTATTCTGATTATCTCCCAGACACAATTTTAAGGACTTTAAATATAGAAATATATTAAATACCCCCAACATCTTAATTAGACCATTCTATAGAGAAGAAAACTGAGGAAGAGAAAGTTTAAGTGACTTCCCTAAGGTTACATAGCCGGTAAGCCACACAGGTGGGATTCACACTAAAGGAGTCATCACAGCCTACAGTGGTTTTCTTAAGGGCAATTTTTAATTTTTTACATTTGTGTTGATAGAAATCACACATAATGTATAACCAAAAAAGATATACAATAGAAAATAAGCACATTAGAAGATATTCAATATCATTAGCCATTAGAGAAATATACACTAAAATCACAATGAGCTATCCCTACACACTTATCAGAATGGGCAAAATGGATAAAAAGAATGATAACACTAAACGCTGGTGAGGTTCAGAGAACCTGGATTATTCATGCATTGCTGATGGGAATGTAACATAGTACAGCCACTCTAGAAAATAATTTGGCAGCTCCTTTGAGAATTAAAAAATAGGCCGGGCGCGGTGGCTCAAGCCTGTAATCCCAGCACTTTGGGAGGCCGAGACGGGCAGATCACGAGGTCAGGAGATCGAGACCACCCTGGCTAACACGGTGAAACCCCGTCTCTACTAAAAAATACAAAAAACTAGCCAGGCGAGGTGGCGGGCGCCTATGGTCCCAGCTACTCGGGAGGCTGAGGCAGGAGAATGGCGGGAACCCAGGAGGCGGAGCTTGCAGTGAGCTGAGATCCGGCCACTGTACTCCAGCCTGGGCGACAGAGCGAGACTCTGTCTCAAAAAAAAAAAAAAAAAAAAAAGAATTAAAAAATAAACATACCATACAACCCCAAAATAGTACTTTTAGTCATTTATTCCTGATAAATGAAGACTTATTTCTGAGCAAGAGTGTGCACATGAGTGTTCATAGCACCATTATTCATAATAGCCCTAAGCTGGAAACCACCCAAATGTTTTTTAATGGGTAAATGGTTAAATAAACTATGGTATATCCACATCATGGAATATTATTCATCAATAAAAAGGAGCAGACTGTTGATATACACAACAATTTGGATAAACATCAAGGAATTATGCTGAGTGAAAAAAGCCAGTCTCAAAAAGATACAAACTACTTGCTTCCATT
This sequence comes from Rhinopithecus bieti, assembly GCF_001698545.2. NCBI lineage: Eukaryota > Metazoa > Chordata > Mammalia > Primates > Cercopithecidae > Rhinopithecus > Rhinopithecus bieti. The sequence goes on along the minus strand of NW_016812891.1, from coordinate 2,078,750 downwards.
CTGTTACATTTGTGAAAGAACATAATCAAGAGATGGAGAGAAGATTAGTGTTTGCCAGGAGCTAGGGATGAGGAAGATGGATGCATCACTATCAAGATAATCTTATGGTGATATAACAGTTGAGTATCTTGATTGCTATGGTAGTTACACAAGGCTACATATGTGATAAAATTGCATCAAACTATGTACATGAAAGAGTGTATGTGTAACCTAAAAATCTGAATAAACTGTATAGTATAAATCTCAGTATATTGGTTTTGCTATTTTAACGTGTGTGTATAGGATGTTATATTTAGGGGGAAGCTGTGGGAGGAATGCATAGGATTTACCAGTACATTTTTGCAATCTCCTGTGAATCTATACATCTTTCAAAATTAAAAAACATTAAAATACATATAGAAAATACAAAAATGCACCAATCAATGTATATCTCAATGAATTTTTACACATTCACAGTTCCATGTTGCTACCGTCTAGATTAAAAAATAATAATAATAATTCCAGCACCCCACAGGGTTTCAGTGTGCTCCTTCCCAGTCAATAACCATTCACTCAGAAGTCTGTCACCATCCTGGCTTCTATTACCACTGGTAAGTTTTTCCTGATTTTGGAACTGTACACAAATGAAATAATATGTTATGCTCCCTTTGCATCTGGCTTCGATCCATGTTGGTGCATGCATCCGCCATTTTTTTTTTTTTTTTTCTCTATGGAATGCCATTGTGTAAATATACCACATATTTTTTGCCTTGCCATTGATGGACATTTGAATTGTTTTCCAGTTTTTGGCCATTATGAGTAAAACATCCATGACTGTTCTTGCACATGTACTTTGTTATACACAGACACACACACACACACACACGTGTGTGTGTGTGTATGTATTTTTTGGGAACGTGCCTAGAAATGGAATTGTGTTAGTAGATACAGCCAAGCAATTCTGAGCTCATTATACTTCCACCTGCAAAGTATAAGAGATCCAATTGCTCTACCTCTTAGCTAACTTACAGAGCCTGCAATTTTAACCTCTATGCCATATGCAGGAGTTAACAAAAAAAGATGTGAAATAAGTATAGAGGAAAGTGACAAAATAACTTTGCTTGGAAAGTATGTAGAACTATTGACAACAGTAAATATCCATTGAAATTTCTTGATCCTAATTTTAAAAGAAAATGAGTGGTCCTGGTTGTGTAATTTTGCCATCAAATTCATCTGCTTAAATGCTAGTACCAGTTGTTAGATTTAATCAGTGTGCTTTATGAAAAACAAGTAGAACATATTAGAGTCTTCTGAAGCCCTAAACAACTTATACCTAGAAGTCTTTAGATGGTACCAACAAGGAGAGAGGATGCATGCTTCAACTAATAGTGACCATTATACTTGGGGTGCTATATATTTCTTCTTGTTTCTTTTTTAAGAACTTCAATATCTATTTTGCACATTTTAAAATTATTATGTCTCTTTTAGAGACTTTGCAAACTTATTATGTCTGTCAAAACCTACTTTAGCCCATCCTGGCAAATAAAATTGTAGTAATATATTATTGGTTATCCATTCATATATCTTATTTTGCTTGCTCTTTTTATCAGCAAAGGTCATTATTTGATATTCCCTATAGAACTTTGCATAGTTTAAAGTGTAAATATTCTATCATACATCCATTATCTTCTCTTTCAGAGCTTTTAGACACATGAAAGGAGTAAGTGTTATTATCACGAATTTCTGATTCAAGTTCTCCACACATTTCTTCAATCTATTTTATATTCCTGAGATTTGGAAGGTTTCCTTGAGACTTCCTTATGGAGATGCTATAGGCTTGTCATATTCTGACTGCTAAGAAGACTTACCCGAGGGAATATCTTTTAGGAAAACAGGATAGTCTTTTTTTTTTTTTTTGGTGTCGGCGGAATGGAGTCTCGCTCTGTCACCAGGCTGGAGTGCAGTGGCACGATCTTGGCTCACTGCAACTTCCACCTTCAGAGTTCAAGCAATTCTCCTGCCTCGGCCTCCCGAGTAGCTGGAATTACAGGCTACAGGTGCCACCACGCCCAGCTAATTTCTGTATTTTTAGTAGAGTCGGGGATTCACCATGTTGGCCAGGATGGTCTCGATATCTTGGCCTCGTGATCCACCCACCTCAGCCTCCCAAAGTGCTGAGATTACAGGTGTGAGCCACTGTGCCGAGCCGAAAACAGGATAGTCTTAATAATTTTTTAACAAAATAACTATTGATAAAGGTACTACATAGTAGTTCTGAGTTTCATAGGAAGTCAGTTCATTTTTTTCAATTATTATTATCATCTTGGATTTCAGTACCTTTTCATAAATGAACTTGTTAGGAGGTCATCTGTGCATGCATGCAGGCGTTTATAGCTGTTAACTGCAATAAGTTTCATGATTCTGTTAATTGGATTGTTTAAAAATATTATTTTAATATCATCACGTAAAATTCCTGACCAAGAACTTTGGCTAGGATGACTTTAACTTATTCTCTTATGCTCTTCCTCAATCATATTCATTTAAGTAATTTAAAATATTTCATCATATGCTAAATTTTCTTAAAATATTGTAAAATAAAACTGCTATTTTAAAAGAGTCTGCCAAATACCTTTCTGTATCCCACGATAACTTGAAACATAGAAATAATTTCTAACGTTAGAATACATCCGTCCATTGTATTGGGGGGTATTATAATTTTTAGAGGATTTAGTGATTACCACTGATGAACACCATGTGATTTAGCTTGGATATGCCATATGATTTTGAAGGTAGTTGAAATGCTCTAATAGGCGAAAAATATCAGCTCAATAGTAAGTTAGCTTTTTAACATAATTTATTTAAAAAAGTCCATCCCTTAGGGCTGCTGTGTCCTTCCATAAAAAATATTCATACTACAATATCATTTAATATTTTTATTGAGAACATTTGTGATAGTGACCGTTTTAAAACAAATAAATATTATAGTAGAGTTCAAGGTTCTAGATACAAGAAGGAACAAGTTTTTACTTCCTCCTAATTTCAAAATCACAGAACTTAGTACATTTTATTACTTTGGGACAACTTGTTTTGAGGCAGAGGAATTATTATTATCTACTGCTGTAGCTTCTATTACATAAAACTGCCAATTTGATAACTTTCAGCATTTATTTTGGGGAGAGAAGATCTTGAATGGCAGGACTGAGACTGAATATATTCTCAACGTTTGCATCTTTTACAATGCAATTGGTTACAAAAAATGGAAACTTACTCTAATTTGCTTAAGCAAAAGTTATGAATTATTAGAAAGGTCACAGAGTCAATGAGCAGCTGAGAACCAGGCCTGGCATCAAGATAGATTCTTACAGCCAAAAAGCCAGAAGCACAACGTGCATTTTTTTTTTTTTTTAGCAGAAACAGACCAGGTCTTCTGAGGCTTTAGGACATAGTCTCCTCTGCAGCCTTGAAAGAATTCTTGCTGTTTTTCATTCTTTGTAATCTTCACTTCAGAGACAAAGATCTGGTTTGGGGCATCCGATGAGCTGATGCAAAGTCACATTTATATACACTGCCTACCGGGACAGAACAAGAGAAGTTCTCCCCCTTCTGGGGTTGGTAGCGAGAGGCAGACCATTGCCTTTCAACAAGACGACACGCAGTAGGAAGCTCCTGCCAAACAGGAGAGAAGGTTGAAAACCTATCCACGAAAACAAGATACCCAAACTTACAAATGACCATTTCTCCATTAAAAAAAAATACATATATATGTATATATATACACACACACATTTATACACATTTATATATAAATTAAGAGTGTGTGTGTATATGTATATATACATGTTAAAGGAAATTAAAATGGAGACTAAGCCTGAAGGAACCCTTAGTAGGCCAAGCCAATTATGTCTCCTGAGTGGCCTAAACCTTGCTTGATTTGAAAACGTAAGCAAAACTTAACTTTATCTATTTCTAGTAAGCACCTATATTAAGGAAAAACAGAACTGAAGTTCAACCGGTCAGAATCCACCAGTAAACTTATGTAAGTATATATAACTAGAGGCTTTTCAATGGAATAGAACAAATAAGACAACTGTGTAACTATAACCAATCAATGTTTTCTTTGCTGTGTTCTTTCTGAGAAAACCCACCCCTTGCATTCACCATTGTGCTTCAGTTTACCTTTTTAACACATAGAAATACTGATGTATATTTTATATACACATTTCAGAAGATATAAAATTTCTTGGAAAAAAATAAAAGCCTGTTTTCTGATTTTCATGCTATGATTCTGATGTACCATAATCAATATGCTATGATTCTTTTTCTCGACTGTTCCAAGCCATAATATTCTGCAGAAAAACTTTCTGACTGCTGGTTTCCTTGAGTTCTATAAAATGAATCAGTGTGTTCACTATGTGCATTATATACACACACATATATATATATATATGCGCACACACACACACACACACATCTATGTATTTTAAAAATAAAATCATCTGATATTCAGGAAAAAAGCACAATTGTTCCATTCTTTCTCTTCCCAAACTGAAAGAGTGAGGAGAAACTAGAGTTGTTTATTTTAATATGGAAAGGGTAGACCGATGCTGTCACAGGTGCTATGGGATCTGTACCATATATGTGACCCTGATGTCCCGAGAAAGCTCCACAACATGCTTCCATCAACCCTCTCTTGGTCAGGGGTCTGCTCACTCTGGGAAGACACTCTGCGGACAGAGCTAACCTTTCCCAGCTGTGCCTTGATCTCTGACTCCTTTCATTCAACACCTCGCCAGGAGGAGGCTCCGGGGTTTACAGCAGCTCTGGCCACAGGGGTCCTGGCTAATTAGATTTCTACTCTCTGTTGATTTTCAAATGGTATAGCTTAAAGTTCTGGTACAAAGTGACAGTTTCTCATACGCTGCATCTCAGAAGGAGAACCAGAATCTCTAGTCTACCACAAAAGTTATAAAATGTGAATTAAAATTGTAATTAGAGATGAGGACAAAGTAGGAGACACTATGTAATTTTGGATAGTAACCAGTTGATAGACAGAAAGAAACACAGACTTATAAATAACCACGAAATGTTTAAAGATAACCAAACTCCAGAGCTGTAAAGTCTTACTAATAAAAACAATCTTTCCATTTTCTTTTATTGAATTAAAAGTCTATGTTTCAGAGAACTTAATATTACTATGTTTACAATTTTGGAATCATTTCTAAAGCTCTATTATTTACAAAGTAAAGACTAATGCTAATATATTGTATTTGGATTACAACAGTTACGAACATATTTCTCAATTAAGTTTGTTTCTGTCTGCAAAGATAGGGTCATGCTTAAATTCAATCTCTTCATGACCCCAACTCACAGTTTTTAATGACCATCTAAGTCACCCACGGAATTTATAGAAATTTTCCTTTTGGTCTTTGTTAATATTTAAATATTTTATAAAAATGTAAAAGAATAACATTTAGCCCAGTTCTCATGGTTATGAGTTACCATTCTAAAATGGTAATCAATCTAAAACTCTTTGGCCTATATGAGTTGCAGTAGAATAACACAAAGCTTTTTAGTGTTTAGAGACGTATCAAAGAAAACTCATTTGAGAAGCAAAGTTGGCTCAAATCCTTCACAGATGTAGTCAAGGCGACTTCAAAACAAAAGTAGAAAATGCATACATCCAATGTGATATAGGCATATTTTAGCTGTAATCGAAGCCTGACTTTCCTTTCCGTTTGGAAGCTTTGAGTCTTTGCAGGATTGGGTTAGGAGACAGGACACCTGCTTTTCATTGGAGAGTTGACAGGTCATCAAACATTAGTGGTTTTTGCTTAGTTCTTGACATTCTTTTCTCCATTCCAATTTTATTTCCCTTCTATGCTCTTCACTGTAAATTAATTCTTCAGCCAAACGTCCAAACTAGTTTTTACTTTAAGAACCGTCTTGTGTCTTACCTTTTCTGTCTTTATCTTTTTCTCTGTTGTTATTTTACTGTCCTTTCTCTATCCTTCAGTTTTGGTGAGTCACTCCCTGCCCTCCACTTTTCTGCTGAGCATCCCCAACAAATGCAGTCAGTTTGCAGCATCTGCTCTTAACTACAAAGAAGAAAAATAAAATTCGAAACAAACTTCATTATTTGTAAGCGGAGATGTAAGAGGAAAAGCATTCTGTTGTTTTTATATTCACAGGTACTCTGTATCTGACACAGAAGCAGATTTTATATCCCTTGAACAAAGGGAGACTAACAGGAAATAGTTCTAACCAGGTACAGAATGACCAACTTCTGCCCACTGTGGTAGTTACACAGAGAGAGTACCCACATTGCTGAAAAATTATATTCCCAGAGTTTTTTGATAATGAAATACATTTCATCCTTTCTATTGCAACCTCCACCATTAAATTCCAAAAACTTCATGAAAATGATTAGGCAGAGGGTGGGTATATCCACTTTCTCTTGACATATCATAAAAAAGTTCATTTTTATTTTCTGTTTAATTTTTTTCTTTCTTTTTTTCCTCTGCCTTCACATCACTGGATCTCCGAGAGGTTAATTTACCTCAAGTACTTTTGGAAAAATGACAAATAGACAAACACATGGAAAAGTGACAAATAAACGAACACATGGAAAAATGACAAACAAACACATGGAAATAAAGTTAGTCATAGTAGTGGGAGGATGTTCTGATTAAAGAAATAGAAATTTGATTCTAGGACTCTTTACTCCTTCAGTTTGAGCTTGCCTCCAGAAATAATGAAATGACCTCTTTCTCTTTTTTAAATTAATGTTTTTGACTCACTTATCTGAGACAGGGATCACTTCACAGCTTGGGTGAATTGTGCCAGGATTGTTGGGTGAAGGGAATGGGCTTCCATGCCTGGTCAGCAGGATTTCTGCAGCCTCTGCCACATCAGAGTAGTCCCCAGGGCTGAGGGATGGACACTGTAGCCATTCTGCAGGTTGTGGTGTGAGGTGGGATGTTCTTTACCAAAGATTCTAGGGAAAAAAAAATCAGTGAGAAGGTTCCTAAGAGGGACTTTCCCAGCTTTTCTTGGGCTAAGCCTCTTGGTAGCCACTAAGTAGAGATGGGAGCATCTAACTTCCAGGGAACCTTCCCTACTGGCTTGAGGCATGCACCCAGATAAAGGGAAGATCAGAACAATCTGGTTCAGGCTCATTATTGAGAGGAGTTTCCAGAAACCTGGAGAGACACAAGATACACTGTATTGGCATCAGCTGTGTGATTATTTGTGCATAATTCATTCCACAGTTATTTATTGCATATTACCAAGGTAGTAGCTTTTAAGTTTGTCTTTTATCATGACCGGAGAAAAGTGATAAGGTGTACATTTTACATTGGCAACACAATCACAGTTATTACTGAAGCAAATTTTTATGAAACAGTAACCTTATCTCTTATACTCATATTTTGTATTCTCTTCTCTATATTATTAAAAATAAATAATGGTCAAACGCAGTCTTTTCCATGACCCACCTGCTAATGGATTGTGTGATCTAGGTTGAAAAACACCCTGCTAAAAGGCAGACAGTGTATTAGATGCTGGGCTTATAAATATGAATTACAGATGATTCTAATCCTTAAAAAACTCAGAGTTAAACTCAGAGAATAATAAAGTGCTATTGGAGAAAATTGTTTGGCTACTTACCTTGGGAGGGGCAGTAGGCCAGTAGATAGAGAAAGGCTTTCTGAAGGAAGAGCCACCTGAACTGAGCGTTGAATGGTCAGTCAAGTGAATCGTGAGGAGGAGGGTCATGGAGTTTCATAATCAAACAGCATGTGCAAAGCACAAAGTGTGAGCAGCTTGATGTGCAAGGAGAGGTATGAGAGGAGGACACTTGGAGAAATGAAGCTGGTCCCAGTGTCATCACAAGGGTCCTTAAAGGTAGAAGCTGGAAGCAGAGGTGGTCAGGGTGATGCAGGGTGAGAATATGATCTATTATTTCTGACTCTGAAATGGAGGAAGGGGCCCATGAGCAAATGTGGGTGGCTTCCAGGAAACCAAAAACATGAGGAAACAGCTTATGGAAGGATTGCGGTCCTGCTGACACCTTGATTTTAGCCCACTAAGACCTATGTTAGGCTTCTGCCCTACAAAAGTAAGATATAAATTTGTGTTGTTTTTAAGACACTAAGTTTGCAGTAATGTGCTGCGGAAGCAATAAAAAACTGGTAGAGTTGGCAAAGTTATTTTGTTGGGGTAGGTTGCAAAAAAGGTGACAAGGCAAGTCTAATTCATCGTGGCCTGCTCTCAGAGCCCTCTCTCAGGATGCTCTAGCTGCAATTCTTAATTAGCCTAACTCTTTCGTTATGTTGTACAGGCACTGACTCACTCAAACCGAATTTATTAAACAAATTTGACAGGTTTTATAACTTACTTCTGCATTAAAATTGCTTCTTTTCCCATACTAATTTGTATATCTTTAAAAGTGGGCATTAAGATACCGCTCTCAATGTCAAGGTTTATCTACTAAAACTTATCATCATCATATTACAGTTGTGCGTCAAAATATAGAATACTTTTTAAAGATCACAAACTACATTTAAACATTCAGTTAAAAATAATGCCTAAGTCAGCTCATAAAGTGAACTATTTAGTGGACAAATGCAGAAGCTTGGCAGTATATAAAATCAAACAGATTGTCAATAAACTTTCTTTTGCACTTAATTATTTTATACAGTGATAACATTACAATTCAGTCTAATCTTGCTTGAAAATAAAATGCAAATTTAAATTCACATGTTAAATCCACCATATTATCTCCTTCTTATTCAACTTTAGTAGAAGCCAAATGTAGGAATTCAAATATATACATTAATTTAACTGTCATCTTAAAATCGTACAGCTTGACAAACAGCAGTCACTTCTACATGCCTTATGGTAGGTAGTGTTACTTCATAAAAAATTCTGAGACATTTTCATTTCCTCTAATAAAAGCATTATATGACAAGAAATATAAACAAGCAAATGCTTTAACAATGACTTTTGTATTTTATTTTAGTGATTGGATAATTAATTTTGAGCAAATAATCAGAATTTCAGTTTTCTCATATTGTTTCAATATGTATGTAGATGAGTCATGCAACAATTTCCCTGAAAATTATGGAGCACCCTAACTGTCACGTCCATTCCACATCAGCTACAGTCCCAAGGGAAAATCCATGAACTTAACCATCACCAGGAAACACTCTACCTTGAAAATCACAAATGTAACTTTTCAGTTTTTTAGTATAATTTTCCATTCTTCAGTCTTACTCCAACTCCCCTCACATACCTGCTTTTCAATCTAAAAGAGACCCCTATTCCCCGTTACTTTCTTTTATCCCAGCCTATTAATGCTTAATTCTGTGTGTGTGTGTGTCCTACCCACCAGTAAATCCCAACACTTCTTCAGCTTACAGAGACAGAGAGCTAAAAATGACTCAGCCGTATAGGCTAGTCCCACAAATTCTTCTCTGTAATCCTGGGGGTAACCTTTCTGTTATTCATGGTGGATTCACCTATGCTGCCATAACAAATAAATCCCCAAATCTCAGTAACCTAAAACAATAAGGCTTATTTTCTGCTCATGTTGTACTCCGATAACACTTGATAACCCTCTTCCAACTTATAGCGATTCCACTCTGGAACACATCGCCTTTAAGAGTTTCATAGCCAGGAGCAAGACAGCATGGAGTAGACGTACCCCTTGTAAATTGTCTTATGTTAGATATGACACATCACTTCAGTTTAGATAAGACTAGATACAGGAATGCTCAGGCGATGTAGAGGACAAGGTAGATGATGTTTGCTGAACACTAACAGTGTCTACCACACATGGTTAGCCCAACTCTATTTTCCTCAATGTGTATTTCCAATTTTCACCACTTTTCTCAAAGCCTTAAGTCAACTTCTGTCCCTTGCCATTCTCTGTAGATTGACCCTTTCTTCTTCCATGAGAACCTTGAATGTTTAGATTTAATCTTCCTTCACTTTCCAATCCCATTCATTTCTTATCACTTCTTTCCCACCCCCATGCCTTATCTACCTTCACTTTTTCTCATCAAGACAATGCTCCCCAATTTCTTTACTGATTCTCTACCTTTAGACTACCTTTTCCCCCCCAGGATCATTTTTTCAGTTCATGGGCATGGATTTTATAGCCTAAATATTTATTTAATCTCCTACCTACTTCCTCTTCTCATCTGAACTTCCAGTTCTGAATTCTTACACCCATGATACAATTGCAAACTAGCTTTTGCTCTCATTAGTTTTTTGAAATTTGGCTTGATGAGATTCAAATACAAAGGATATTTCCACTCTACCTTTCTTCACTTATCTACTGCATTTGACTCTGATAATTCATATCTAGTTTTGAAAACTTTCTTTAACTTACATTAATAAAGGATATACTCTTTAGAGCCAGTTCCTATCTTTGCTCCCCACTCCCTTCCTCTTAATGTGTTTTTCTTCACCTGCCTTTTAAAAGTTGATATTCCTGGAGGGTTCATCCTCAACAGCTGATCTTTTCATTTTGCACTCTCTCTGGAGAAACTGGCCCAATTTCATATTCTCTAAGACCAACAGTAGGAAAATCGCTCTAAAATCTATTTTCCTAGTCAAGATCACTTAAATGACTTTAAGACTTTATGTCCAATTCCTGTTTTACCATTCCAGTCTGAAAGTGTACTTCCTCAACACTGTCATTCAATTCATGTTTTTCCTTAAAGTCTGCATTTCAGTTGATGACGACGTATTTCACCCTGTCATCAATGGAAAAATCCTTGTCAGTACCTTCTTCCCGATCACCAATGGAGGCCTCTACCTCCTCTATCATCTGCCCAATGACCAATCAATGACAATGGCCTGTTAATATCACTTCATGTATATTTCTTAGATCTATCTGAAACCATTCCTCGTCTTACTCCATAGTTCAGATCGCTTCCGGTTCTCAGTTTACTTCAGCCATAGTCTCCTAAATGATCTTCCTCTTTCTAGTCCTGCCTTCCTAAACCTATTTTGCATATTCACAACCTCAGGTCATGTTACTCTGTTGCTTAAAATTCTTCAATGACTTCTGCCTACCTAAAATATAAATTTCAAATGCCTGAGTAGAAAATATAAAAACGTATTTTATTTGGTCTTTGGCTGCCAGCCCAGTTTCTCCTCTTTCCTATGTTGTATGTTGTTTTCTCACAACATTGAGCTATTGAAAGAGCAGGAACACACCATGCTGTTTCCTCTGTGCTTTTGTTCATGCTGCTCCTTTCCCTAGATGTACCTTCTTGCTTTCTCACCTGCCTAGGTTCTCCTGTCCTCCTTCCCAGTCTTCACATGAGTGGCACTAGTCTGCAAGGTTCATTGCTGATATGCCTCCTAAAAGACTTCTGATAAACCATGTATTTCTTCAAACATTTTCAATTTGGTATCTTAAAGTTTTTATTCATATGATTAAGAAGTTAGATATAATTTTTACTGTTGTGTAAATATTGTATCAATTTTACAGAGCAGGAGCTAGCAAACTAGCTGACTTCCTGATTTGGTCAGCCAAATCAGGCCCACCACATTTTTGTAAATAAAGTTTTATTGAAAGACAGCAATATTAATCCATTTGTATATTTTCTCTGGCTACTTTTGTGCTACAGCAGCAGACTTTAGTAGTTACTGCAGAGACTGTGTGGCCCACAAAATCTAAAATATTTGCCATTAAGTCCTTTACAGAAAACATTTGTGAAACCCTTTTCCAGAGTAAAACTTTTACTCCACTATTTAAAATGTATCCATTCAATACAATCCATACACCACAATGTGTCAAAGATACCATTATTTATTATAAAAAATCAATGAACAAGCTCTTTCATGGCCAGAAATTATACGTAGCCCGTTTTCTCTATGAGTTAAATTTCCATTTCATTTCATCGCTTGTATTGGTCAAGGGACTCCAGAGAAAGAAAACTAATAGAAGATATGTGTATACAATGAGATTGTTATAAAGAATTGGCTCATGTGATTATGCAGGATGGTAAATTCAAAATCCACAGACCTGATGTCATATACAAGCTTGAACTCAAAGGCCAGCCAACTGCTGTAGAGCCAAGAAGACCTATGTTGCAGTTTTAAGGTCTTCAGACCCTCAGGTGAGAGATTTCTCTCTTATTGAGGGAAAAGAGTAGGGTCAGCCTTTGGTTCTATGCAGGCCAGCTCATGTTAAGGGGGAGCAATCTGCTTTATTTAGTCTATCGATTTAAATGTTAATCTCATCCAAAAACATCCTCATACAAACACTCAGGAAAAATTTTGACTAAATATCTATAGGGGAAACCCATGGCCCAGTCACACTGATACATATAATTAGCAATCACACTACCTAATATTAACCTAATGTATTTTATGTTTAAAATCTTTTTTTTTCTTTTTTTTTGAGATGAAGTCTTGCTCTGTCACCCAGGTTGGAGTGCAGTGGCACATTCTCAGCTCACTGCAACCTCCACCTCCCAAGTTCAAGTGAGTCTCCTTCCTCAGCCTCCTGAGAAGCTGAGATTACAGACACCTGCCACCATGCCCAGCTAATTTTTTTAATTTTTAGTAGAGACGGGGTTTCGCCCTATTGGTCTCAAACTCCTGACCTCAGGTGATCCTCACACCTTGACCTCCCAAAGTGCTGGGATTAGAGGCATGAGCCACTGTGCCTGGCCTAAAATCTTTTGCAGACGACCTTATCATACTTCTCTGTAGTTAAAAACATAGGTATATTAATGTTTTCAGTTAAACTTGTTTCCAATCATTATGCTCTGTTGTAAATTTTTTTGGGATTGAGATATTATTACAATAATTACTTCTACAAAATAGATCAAAATAAATTAGATTTTTGATAGATTATTAAATACAAAATCTAAAATTTTATTAGGAATCTATGTCCTAGTAACATGGACATCTGCTTATTCTTCAAACAGTTCAAACAAATATGTAGATTAATAGTACTTAATGCATGACTGGGAAAGGGTTCTTTCTGTATCAATTGTAGTACTACTTTTCTTTTTATTTTACTTTAAGTTCTGGGATACGTGTGCAGAACGCGCAGGTTTGTTACATAGGTATACATGTGCCATGGTGGTTTGCTGCACCCATCAACCCATCATCTGGGTTTTAAGCCCCACGTGCATTAGGTATTTGTCCTAATGCTCTCCCTCCGCTTACCCCCAACACCCCGACAGGCCTTGGTGTGTGATGTTCCCTTCCCTGTGTCCATGTTTTCTCATTGTTCAACTCCCACTTATGAGTGAGAACATGCAGTGTTTGGTTTTCTGTTCCTGTGTTAGTTTGCTGAGAATGGTAGTTACCAGCTTCATCCATGTCCCTGCAAAGAAAATGAATTCATTATTTTGTAAGGCCACATAGTATTCCATGGTGTGTATGTGCCACATTTTCTTTATCCACTCTATCATTGATGGGCATTTGAGTTGGTTCCAAGTCTTTGCCATTGTGAATAGTGCTGCAATAAACATACCTGGGCATGTGTCTTTATAGTAGAATGATTTGCAATCTTTTGAGTGTATACCCAGTAATAGGATTGCTGGGTCAAATGGTATTTCTGGTTCTAGATCTTTGAGGAATCGCCACACTGTCTTCCACAATGGTTGAACTAATTTACACTCACACAAACAGTGTAAAAGCATTTCTATTTCTCCACAGCCTCGCCAGCATCTGTTGTTTCCTGAGTTTTTAACGATTGCCATTCTAATTGACGTGAGATAGTATCTCATTTTGGTTGTGATTTGCATTTCTCTAATGACACTTTGGGAAGTGTCTGTTCATAGCCTTTGTCTACTTTTATTTTTTTTCTTATAAATTTGTTTAAGTTCCTTATAGATTCTGGATATTAGCCCTTTGTCAGATGGTAGATTGCAAAATTTCTCCCATTGTTTAGGTTACCTGTTTACTCTGATGATAGTTTATTTTGCTGTGCAGAAGCTCTTTGTTTTAATTAAATTTTGGCTTTTGTTGCAATTTCTTTGGTGTTTTAGTCATGAAATCTTTGCCCATGCCTATGTACTGACTAGTATTGTCAAGGTTTTCTTCTAGGGTTTTATGATTTTGGAGCCCCAAAACTCCTTAAGCTGATAAGCAACTTCAGCAAAGTCTCAGGATACAAAATCAATGTGCAAAATCACAAGCATTCTTATACACCAATAATAGACAAGCAAAGAGCCAATTCCTGAGTGCACTCCCATTCACAATTGCTGCAAAGAGAATAAAATACCTAGGAATCCAAGTTACAAGGGAGGTGAAGAAGCTCTTCAAGGAGAACTACAAACCACTGCTCAAGGAAATAAGAGAGGACACAAACAAATGGAAAATATTCCATGCTCACGGATAGAAGAATCAATATAATGAAAATGACCATACTGCCCAAAGTAATTTATAGATTCAGTGCTATTTCCATCAAGCTACCATTGACTTTCTTCACAGAATTAGAAAAAAAAACTACTTTAAATTTCATATGGAATCAAAAAAGTGCCTGTATAGCCAAGACAATCCTAAGCAAAAGAACAAAGCTGGAGGCATCACGCTACCTGATTTCAAACTATACTGAAAGGTTACAGTAAGCAAAACATCATGGTGCTGGTACCAAAGCAGATATATAGACCAATGGAACAGGACAGAGACCTCAGAAATAATACCACACATCTACAACAATCTGATCTTCCACAAATCTGACAANGTATCTCATTTTGGTTGTGATTTGCATTTCTCTAATGACACTTTGGGAAGTGTCTGTTCATAGCCTTTGTCTACTTTTTATTTTTTTTCTTATAAATTTGTTTAAGTTCCTTATAGATTCTGGATATTAGCCCTTTGTCAGATGGTAGATTGCAAAAATTTCTCCCATTGTTTAGGTTACCTGTTTACTCTGATGATAGTTTATTTTGCTGTGCAGAAGCTCTTTGTTTTAATTAAATTTTGGCTTTTGTTGCAATTTCTTTGGTGTTTTAGTCATGAAATCTTTGCCCATGCCTATGTACTGACTAGTATTGTCAAGGTTTTCTTCTAGGGTTTTTATGATTTTTGGAGCCCCAAAACTCCTTAAGCTGATAAGCAACTTCAGCAAAGTCTCAGGATACAAAATCAATGTGCAAAATCACAAGCATTCTTATACACCAATAATAGACAAGCAAAGAGCCAATTCCTGAGTGCACTCCCATTCACAATTGCTGCAAAGAGAATAAAATACCTAGGAATCCAAGTTACAAGGGAGGTGAAGAAGCTCTTCAAGGAGAACTACAAACCACTGCTCAAGGAAATAAGAGAGGACACAAACAAATGGAAAAATATTCCATGCTCACGGATAGAAGAATCAATATAATGAAAATGACCATACTGCCCAAAGTAATTTATAGATTCAGTGCTATTTCCATCAAGCTACCATTGACTTTCTTCACAGAATTAGAAAAAAAAACTACTTTAAATTTCATATGGAATCAAAAAAGTGCCTGTATAGCCAAGACAATCCTAAGCAAAAAGAACAAAGCTGGAGGCATCACGCTACCTGATTTCAAACTATACTGAAAGGTTACAGTAAGCAAAACATCATGGTGCTGGTACCAAAGCAGATATATAGACCAATGGAACAGGACAGAGACCTCAGAAATAATACCACACATCTACAACAATCTGATCTTCCACAAATCTGACAAAAACAAGCAATGGGGAAAGAATTCCCTATTTAATTATAATAAATGGTGCTAGGAAAACTGGCTAGCCATATGCAGAAAACAGAAACTGGACACCTTCCTTACACCTTATACAAAAAATTAACTCAAGATGGATTAAAGGCTTAAACGTAAAACCTACTTTTCATTTTTATAAGTGTGAATAATAATGAATCTTGTTTTAATATAGTAATTTCACTTAATTTTTTGTCATATACCTTCATATCATCTTTCGGTTGACATCTTGATTAGGTCTTCTAACCCTTTGAAATCAAAGACTGGAAAGCTGCCTGCATGTGATAGACTTACTTAGATTGTGCCTGGTATTACCATGTAAAATAAGCCAGCATATGTGTCTGCCTTTCCTACTGGTTTGTGAGTTCTCTAGAGGACAGGAACAAGGTGGTATCAATTCTTGATTCCACAGTGCTACATAACATTTGTCACATAATAGATGTAATTTAATAAAAATAAAATAAATGAATATATTGTAGTTTGTTTTATAGTCATTTTTTAATTTCCAAAGGTAAATAAATAGTAAGTCTAGCACGAGGAATAAGTAAATCAGGTGGCTGCCGACATTTAATTAAATAACAGATTTTCCTCAAGTTTTATGTTTATATGAATTTTCTTTTTTAAACAAAAAATTGGTTACACAGCTGTGGGATGGGCTAAGAAAATCTCAAGTCCACAGAGGAGACAGCCAGGAAGGAAAGATAGTGAAAAGGCTAGAGTTCCATGGCATGAGCTGAAGCTTTTTGACCACAGGCAGCAGCCAGTTAGTAAAGAAGATGGGGAAAAAGAGGAGCAATTGTACACCAGTCACTATTAGAGTCCCTCAGGTCAGGGAAAATCTAAGCCTTCTTTTAAAAGTCATTCCAACAGATTACGCCCTGTCCATTTAAAATAATCTATCTTTTGATTAAAGTTAGTCCATGGAATTTTAATTACATTCATAAAATCATTTCACATCAGCATTTAGATTAGCGTTAGGATAACTAGGAGAATATGTGCTCCTCATGCAAAATGGTGGCTGTCTCTCTGCAAGAGACTGTCCCTTGTAGCTCACCCCATCTGGAAACACATAAGAAAGAGAACTCTGGGGAAGGTAGTTTGGCCTAGCCATATTAACATGTCAAAAGGCCATCATGCCCTCCTAGTACTTTGATACAATTAAGCAGAAAATTCCATATGTATTTGAAACTAGTAATTAAAGGAACTCTTTGCTTCCCATTTTTGGATCAAATAATGTCATCAAATTCAAGAATGAGCTTCTTTTCTCTTCTCATCTGTCCTGGCCTGGAATAAAGCAAAGCCTGGAATAAAGTTTTACAAGTCTGCAATCACAGCCCTAGTAGCAGGAATAAGGGCAAAGCAGGAATAAGGACAAAGAAGAGAGAAGCAAGGAGGACAAATGCAGTCAAAGTCTTCATTATGAAGCCAACCACTCAATGGAATCAAGTGCAAGCAGTGGATTAATCTCTTGGGACCATCTTCTGAGAAGTATATGATATGGTTTGGTTCTGTTTCCCCACCCAAATCCCATCTCAAATCATAATCCCCACGTGTCAGGGGAGGGGCTTGGTGGGAGGTGACTGGATCATGGGAATGTATTTCACCCTTGCTGTTCTCATGATAGTGAGTGAGTTATCATGAGATCTGGTTGTTTGAAAGTAGATGGCACTTCCCTCTTCACGTGTTCTCTCTCTCTCTCTCCTGACACTATGTAAAAAAGGTCCTTGCTTCCCCTTTGCCTTTTACCATGATTGTAAGTTTCCTGAGGCCTCCCATCATTAAGCCTGTGGAACACTGAGTCCATTAAACCTCTTTGCTTCATAAATTACCCAGTCTCAGGTGATTCTTTATAGCAGTGTAAAAATGGACTAATACAGCATATAAACAACTGATTCTCAGGGCAAGATAAATAATTTACCTGACAGCCTCATTTCATATTAGTTCTTCTCAAGAGCATTATTCTCCATTTTCATGAGGCTAATTTGCAGAGGGCCTGCATGGTCCTGATGTTTCTCACATATTAGCACTAGCATGTAAGCCTGCAGGTAGGAGACAAAAGTTTGAGCAGTGGCACGAAGATGATCACTGGCTCACTGTGGGGCAGAGCACCATGGCAGCAACAGAGATGGAAAATTGGTCCAAGGTACCAGAGACAGAAAACAATGAGAACATCTTAAGTACCAAGTAGCCCTTCCCAGACTTATTTGCTGTCTATATGCCCCAAGACACCTGTCTTACTGCAGTAACTCTACAAACACAAGGCTTCAATAACCTGACTTGTATTCATGGTAGAAATAATATGAAAGGTTTGAAAGTGACTGTTAGCAAAGCAACTCAGCCATGGGGAGGAGCTCACAAGACATGCAGCTGGTCTTCTGAGATTATATTCTTGTCTGAGATTGATTATCTTTACGCCACTTCCCTGCTCTTGAAGAAGGATTATGTGCAGAACCTGGGCTTCACTTCTGTTTTTGAAGGGGCCCCAGCTACGCATGAGAAGAACTTTTCCAGAGCACAGAAGAATGTCTATTCAGAGCTAATATATAAATTAATTGCAGAGTTGAGTAAAATAACACCTAAGTCATCAACTTTCTCTTAATCTTGACTCCACTCATTATATTCCTTGACACCCTTCCCAGAGCCTCTAACAATGACAAACAAGGTTTCCTCACTATTGAAGACAGTGTCCATGTGGAAAGTATGATGGTTTCAAGTAGGCATTGTTCCATAAATAACTCTTGGAGGAAATAATTAGAATGGCCTGTTTTAGCCTGCAGCAAAAGCAGTGATAATATAGAAGTCAAATTCATTTTTCCCTAAGACTAGGTATTTCTTTTAATCCTGTTGCTAGCTGAGTAAATACAATCTGAAAGGAAACTGGGACTAAGAAGAAAATCCCTTAATTCAGAAGCTGAAGGAATTATTCCTATGTTAGTATGGTAGGTCTGCCATAAAAAAGTATACAGACTGGGTGGCTTAAACAACAGAAATTTATTGCTCACAGTTCTGGAAGGTAGAAGTCTGAGATCAAGGTGTCAGCAGGGTTGATTGCTCCTGAGGCCTCCTTTCTTGGCTTGTAGATGGCTGACTTCTCTCTCATTCTTCCTCCATGTGTGTCAGTATCCTAATCTCCTCTTTAAGGACACCAGTCATACTGGATCAAGGCCCACCCTAATGACGTTATTTAACCTTCATTATCTCCTTAAAGTCCCTATCTGCGATTAGTCACATTATGAGATAGTATGGGTTATAGCATATGAATTTGGGGGATAATGGGAAGAACAATTACAAGCATAACAATCTCTGATTAATAAAATGACTGAATTTTACTTTAATCATATCTTTGGTTTTATGTTTTGATGAAGATCTTAGTTTTCCCCTCATCCTCACTCAGACCATGGAATTATCTTATTCTAGGTCTAATTCTAAATTGCCTCGGGCTCTCAAGAAAATATTTTATTAGCCTTCCTGTGCGCTTGCTTCATGCCAACATTGTTAATTGCTAAATGTAGCCAAACTGCTCTTTTTAAATGGGAAGATTATATATACACATACATACATACATATATATGATATATATATATTTTTTACACAGTAAAGGTTTATGTGAAGTTCTATGTATATGTGTATACCTATATTTATTTTGATGACTGATATATACATACATATCACAGCTCTCTCTCATAAGTAGGGGCGAGAATCTTTATTTTAATATTTTAAATTGGAAATTGCCAGCAGAACATGAAAACACCATATGTCTCTTAGATATTTTGATATCTTTGCCTACTGCCAATCTTTAACTTTACTCATTCTCTCTTTACTTGCCCCATTCATCACTTTATGTATCGATATAATCAGTCATCAAAATTAATACAGGTACGCACATATAGAGATAACTTTGTTTAAACCTTTACTATGTAACTCATTGTAAGGTATTTGTTGTTTTTTTATTGTATGTGTTCATCTCCTGTATCAGTTCATGAGTTCCTGGAGGGTAGGGACATGTTTAATTAAACTTGGTCTTAGGACCAAACACAATGCTGAGTATGTGTACACTGGTCTCCTAATCAATGTTGAATGAAGAATAAAGATCAGTTAAAAATGATACGTCAGTGTTTGCTGCATTTCAACTGATTGTAGCTTTTCCATTAGTTGGTATAAATGTCCTCCAGACTTTTTGGTGAGCATAAAGGAATTGAACAGTAATTCGATTTTATTTATTTCTTTAGTAAAGAATGTTCTCAACATCAGATGGGGAAAAGAATGGGACAAAACAAGAAGTTTAAGCTTTTTGAGCTTTCTGTCTTTTAATGTTCAAAACAACTGATACTTTCAATCTATTTCCCCACATGCAATAAATGTCAAAGTTTTGGGGTAGGAAGCATCTTGTTCTATTTAGAGCTTCTTTTCCTGTGCAGGAAGCTGCTTTTCCCCTCCCCGCCTCAGAGATCGGGGTTGTGTACCAACCGACCTGTGTCTTGTCTTTTACTGTTTACTAACTCTTCTAGCCAACTCTCTGCATTTTATTTCAGTATCAGCAAGGAAATTACACTTGCTGGCTGTGATTTGGAAATGCCTGTCTGTTCACTTTCAAGTTTCTAATACAGATGGTTAGCTCCCATAAAACATCTTCCTCATTTGACCAAACATACCCAATGGAGATGATAATGCAGTCCTCTTTGTGACACTCCCCATCAATGTCATCCTCTTTCAAGTATGAGTTACATATATTCATGCACAGAAAGAAAATAGTTATTTACACTTTTATGTGAGAAATCGTATCAATGCTAAAAGTGTTCTGCAGCACAGTATTAGCTAAATAGACCTTACCCGGTGAGGATATCTATAAATATTCCCTTGATGCTAAGGACTGATAAGTAAAAATATTCATCTCAATTCACCAGAAATTGTTATAGAAAAACTGGCAATATGAGAACAAATGTTATTTAATAGTGCCTAGATGCACCAGATATTTCTAGGGACACTCCACAAAGAAGGACTTAAGGACTAAAAGTCAATTCAATTAAAACCAAAATGCTATATAAATGTACAACATACACCATAGGTTAAAATAGCACTTAATTCCACTCAGATAATTTTCTAACTATAACCCAGAAGTAGTAATAGTTCAATCCTTATTTTCCATGTGGAAGATTAAACAGATTTATTGACACATTTGGATGATAATCACAAATATTTTGTACCTGATGAAATACAAAGAAATAAATAAATGCAAGAAATGTACTTTCAAATACAGACAAGGTGAATTTACCTTTGTGCTGATAAGTGCGGCCCAGGAAATTAATGATTCCAAGCCTTTAACTGTCATCCAAAATATAACTAGTCTATATAGGCTTTGGAAAAAATAAAACTGGTTAAATAAATGTTGATCAAAAAATGAGAAATTATACACAGCATTTATATGTCACTTATTTACAAAGTATTGGTATTACTGCTTGTGATACTATATTATGTTTGCAAACTTATTTCATAAATACTTCTTTTAATAATGTTGAGAAACCTAGGAGGCAGATATTATTATTCCCCATTTGCATATTAAAATTTATGCCCAAAAGGTAAATCAGTGACCTAAGATCACACAACTAAAAGTAGAAGAGCTAAACTTGAACTCTCATCTTCTGAATTCACCATGTCACAGCTTTCTCTCATAAATAAGGGCTAGAATCTTTCTTTTTAATGTTTAAAATTGGAAATTGCCAGCAGAACATGGTAACACCATGTATCCCTTAGAAATCTCCATTATCTTTGCCTACTGCCAATCTTTAACTTTGTTCATTCTCTCTTTACTTGCCCCATTCATCACTTCAGCACATCATAGAGCTGAGACTCAAATCTCTCCTTTTGTTTATGAGAAAACAGAGAGCCAGAGAAATAAACCTATTTTGCCGTAGATTATCTAAGTAATTATTAGGAAATTTTGAATTGAACTTAGTTTTGCCAATTCCCATTGCATTCCCAATCAGTCTCACAATCATTCAAAAGCATCTATTGAAAATCTGTTCACTGAAGTGTCGCAAAATTTCTCTGACTTGTAAGTGCTCTACACTGCAGGTGGTGAAGTCAATTTTTCTGACTTGTAAATGCTGTATACTTCAGGTGGTGAGATATAAAGATATAAAATAATTAATAAAATGTCCTTGACTGTAATTTCACAGACACACTTGGGAGTGAAGGGAAATCAATGCAGGCTGCGATTACTAAAGGAGGTAAAGGAGAGAGGCTTAGCCTTGATTAACACTGATGGTGGGAAGAATTATTATGGCGATGGGGTAAAAGATTATGTTTTAGAGGAAGATAACAGTTTAACCTTCACCTGTATGCCACAAACTTTTTATAGATGCTCAATTAAATTGTGACCAATTGATACACTTATTGTTGCTACAAAATATAGGCTTTGGTAATGACTGTTGGGTGGAATGTTGAGCTGAGTAGGGTGTAGTGTACAAGAGGCTGAAGAGTGCACGAAGGACAGTGGAGTCATGACTCAATATTGAACCAATGCCACGGAAACATTGCTTTTTTTTTTCTCAGACTTGTGAGAACTTTACTTTCTGAAAATATAAGAGAGAATGGTTAGGGAGGTAAATGTTTCCATTCGAATGGTGGCAGTGCACAAGACAACTGAGTTGAAGGAGAAATAGTTGGATCTTTCTGAAGATGCTGTGAGGCCAGACTGACTATGTAGCAATTATTGATAACTTGTTTGGTAGTTCCTATAGGAGATTAGCCAACAATTTCTAATTTTTGAAAGTAGATTACAAAAACAAAAAGTTGCTGCTCTAATAGGAATGCCCTGATGGTTCTCAGGAGCCAGCAGCGGGAGGAGTCTGGCTGGAGCAGATGGTTTATATTCACATGGAGAAGGAGACAGGGTACCACTGAGGTGGAGGAGAGCCTGATGAGCAAATCCACCAGACTTTACTGGAATTTTTGGTGTTGTTTATGGTAAAGCTTAAGTTAAAATGGAATTTAGTCCCATTCCATTTTCCTGTTTCCTTAAAAGACAAAAAGAGAGTGGAGGTGGGGGGGTAGGGCAAGCAAAACAAATATAAATCACTGAACATCACATACAGAAAGAGGTAAGATGGAGATTCATATCCATCTATCATGGTCTAGAATCCAAAACTTGTTACCTTGTCCTTCACATATTTTAATGAACAATATCTCTTTTGATAGGAATCAATGGCCCTCAAATATATGTATAATAAGCAGACTATTTCTGGTTTTTGACAGAGTCTGAAGACCAAGGGCCCTATGAATCTTCAAAGAGCAAAATTTAAATAATGAAATGGAAGTGATACTAGTAATACAAAGGGCCTAAAAAGACATTCGTTTTCTTAGAATCACTCAGTTAAGCCAATGAGTGAAGAAAAGCCAGATGCAAATATAGAGCAGAGAATAGGTGAAGATGCATTTGATGCAAGACCCAAACCCTTGCAAAAAAAAATGTATGCATTTAAAATAATAGAATATTATAAACTGTTACGTAAACCATATCCCAAAATATATTAGGAAATAAAGAAAAAAGATAACAGTGAAATTGGAAAACTAACATGACTATATGTAATTTGATACCTATCTAAAGAAAAGAGCAACTAGAAATCTCAAACAATCCTATAATTTCACAATATTGTGACTTTTTAGTCTATTTTTTAAAGCATAAGCAACAGATAACTATATCCTTAAATAACAAAATTTCTAACAACATTTAGAACATGCTGTAATTGTTAGATTATTTGTCCCTCCAACTGAGTGGATTTTGCTGAAAACGCTCTTAGAAACACAAATAGGCTCAAAGGAGAGCTCTTTTCAACAAACTGAAAAAAAAAAAAAGGCTTGCATTATAAAATATAATAAGGACATCTTAGGGCAAAATGTTAATGAAAAGTTGGTTCATTTTGAGGTAAAAAATTGATGAAAATTTTACAGTCTGCCTATAGTCTGGAAAAAATATAAATGTATGAAGACAAAATAAAAATCTTAAAGTAATAGAAATTGTGTGGCAAGCAGAAATGTAAAGGCAGAAGAACAAAACGAAACAAAGAATGCTATACTTTTCTTCCTAAACATTTTGGTAACTCATTAGAAAATAATATGTAGAACTCTTCAAAATTTTAAGGCCAAGGAAGTAAGTGGAAAATAAGAATAGATTAAAGGAACTTGTGTTTATGTGTGTGTGAGAGAGAAAGAGAGCAAGAGAGCACAGAATCAACAAATAAGGCTTTGTGGTTAGATTTGAAACAACTGCAAGTGGATCTTTCAAGCTCAACAGTAAGATGACCATGGAGTTTTAAATGAAAACCTATACTCTGTAGGGTCACATACTTTCTTTCAAGTATAACATTGCATAGTTGTGGATTAGTCGTGCTGTGAAAACTTGGCATTGCACAGCTCATTATGGCAGATTAATCAACCCATGGATCAAATCTCACCTCTCTTTTAAAGTCTAAGTTTTATATTTCATGTTATATAAAATGTAGGCACACTTTGGGGATACTTAAAGATCCAGAGTCACTTTACAAAGTACACTAAGCAAACACATTCCATAGTGGTTTTATTAATTTATACATTCATTTAAAATAGAGTGTAGAAAAAGGAATTTGAAGACAGAAAATTTAAAAAAACCCTCCTTGTTGTCAATAACATGATTATGATGAAAGAGAATAATAGCAAAGGCAGAAATGAAATGGTGTGTAAGTACATGAGAGACAGACTTCTAAGAGTGCTGAAAGGATAGATTTGGAGTGGAAAACAGTGGGATATTGGTAATTTAAATTCCATGAATAAGATTTAATTTTATTAAAATATCACGATGAAAATAGGGTAGGTTTGTAGAATCAAGTGGATCTCTCCTGAAACTGTTATTGAAATTGGAAATTTTATCAGACTGTGTGCTATCCTGAAAGAACACAATGCATGCATTTCTTAAAATTCATTGATTTCTGTCTCTCAGCTTGCTAATTATGAAAAGAGAAGAGGCAGAAAAGCATAAAAAAAGAGGACGGAGAACATAGTTGTTTCCCATTTCTCATTCCCCTCATTTTTTGCATCTAATATTATGCAAGGCTTAAAGACTAACCAACTAACTGGTAGAATGAAGAAACAGTGGGAGAAAAGGGGAGGGAAAAGAAGGAAATGTTTTCTGGTGTCTTAGCTATAAGTGACCATATTGCTTCAAAATATAATTACATTTTATGGTAGAAGAGAATATTCGAAGCTGGACTCCTTGAAACACTTTTCAGATGATTATTTTTGACTATATGTATGAACCTGCATAGGATAAAGCACACCAAGCAATTGCCTCATGCTGCCTGAGATCATTACCACCTATAAATGGATACAATTGGTGCAGCAGAGTTCACTGATACACTGCTTCTGCTATGTTAATGGGGTTATAAACAAGAAAAATTGCTCCCAGGACCCATATTTTTCACAAGTTATAGAAAACCAGGCAAATCTCAATCTAGACAAATAACCACTGTACTTTTCATTTTCAACTTCTGACTCTTCCAGTTCAGTTGACTATTAGGTCGTCTGTGATCAAGTCTGTTGCTAGGCAACAAGGGTAGTCAGTGAGACTCATGAGCACAAGGAGATGCTGCTGAGCAGGAGCACTTACAGAAACCTGTATTTGTCTACAAATATTCAGTGCCTATCACTGTCTTCATGCTGAGAATCACAAATGATAGCAAAGACTATTAATAATATTAACAAAGGAACACTGGATTTTGATGAAAATTATTCTGAGAAGGGGTCCAAAGACTTCACAGACTCCAAAGAGTTCTGGGCCACATAAGAGAGCAATTAATAATCACTGGATTAGGGACAATAAGAGTTATATGAAATTAGAATAAATTTTGGAAGGTCAGAAAGTTTACCTACCTATGTAAGATGTCATGCACAAAATGAAATTTTGGGGTCCAAGCAATTTAAAAATATTGATGTGATGAGAATTTTCCATCAGTCTTCCTCAGGGAACGTATGCAAGTCCAACTCAGACTTAGAATTTTGGGTCATATCTGCTTGTGTCTGACCATTTTCTGCTAATGTTTTCCCACCACTCTGCATTGCATTTCTTCCTGCTATTCCAGACATGGCTGATATCATGTACCATCTTCGAATGTTTACCTATGTCACTGTATTATCAGATCAAACACTATTGTATTGTTATTTCTTATTTGCTATTTCTGCCACTTTTCACATACGCTATTAGTGATCTTCCTTTTTTAACATATTCATGTTAGGGGATTTTTAAAAAAATCGTTAACAAAGAATAAATATAATAACCTTATCTATTCAACTTATTGAAGTACATTTTGTTTTAGTTTTTGCTTTTTGTTTTAACAAGTTCATTTCATGTAATTTTAGCTATTAGGTTGGTGAAAAAGGAATTGAAGTTTTTGTCATACTTTTAATGGAAAAAACTGCAATAATTCTAATCCTCAGTTCAAGGCACACTATTAGCATTGGTGTGTTTTATCTGAGGCTATAAATGTTTCCACTTCTTCCTCTCCTTCTTGCTCCCCATCACCCATAGGAACAAGTTTAATGTGTTTAATATATAGCTTCAGTATGCATATATTATTTGTAGTATGTTAGTTTGTTTTGCAAAAATTCTATAGTCTCCTTTTCTTTTTCACTTTTTTCCTACTCAACATCATGTATTTGGGACCTGGTCATAATGAAATATAACACACACACACACACACACACACACACACGCACATGCACATCAACTCTACTGCTTTTGATCACTATATAGTGTACTGTGATATATTTTCACCGTATGAGGTTTTTCTGAACACCCCCAGAAGCTGCTCCACTGAACATCCATATCTACATCTCATGGACTGGTGGGAGAGAATCTCTGGGACATACTAAGAAGAGGGAGCACAGGGTCAAAGGGAATATGCTGCTATGCCATTCTTTAGAAAGGCTGCACTTACTGACATGTTTATTATTAATTTGTGAAGGTTTCTATTTTCTCACATTAAAATCTTGGTATTATTATTTTTGTGTTGTATTTATTTATTTTTCCATAAGTTATTGGGGTACAGCTGGTATTTGGTTACGTAAGTTCTTTAGTGGTGATTTGTGAGACTTTGGCACATCCATCACCTGAGCAGTATACATTGCACCATATTTGTAGTCTTTTATCCCTCGTCCGCCTCCCACTCATCCTTGCAAGTCCCCAAAGCCCGTTGTATCATTCTTATGCCTTTGCATCCTCATAGTTTAGCTCCCATATATCAGTGAGAACATACAATGTTCGGTTTTCCATTCCCGAGTTACATCACTTAGAATAACAGTCTCCAATCTCATCCAGGTCACTGTGAATGTTAATTCATTCCTTTTTATGGCTCTTTTTCAAATAATGACTTCTTTTCTTCTGGGTAGATACCCAGTAGTGCAATTGCTGAATCAAATGCCAGTCCTACTTTTAGTTCTTTAAGGAATCTCCACAGTGTTTTCCATAGTGGCTGTACTAGTTTACATTCCCACCAGTAGTGTAGAAGTGTTCCCTGTTCACTGCATCCATGCCAATATCTACTGTTTTTTCATTTTTTTTATTATGGACATTCTTGCAGGAATAAGGTAGTATCACATTGTGGTTTTGATTTGCATTTCCCTGATTATTAGTGATGTTGAGCATTTTTTTCATACTTTTTTTTTTTTTTTGGCCATTTGTATATCTTCTTTTGAGAATTATCTACTCATGATCTTAGCCCACTTTTTGATGGGATTGTTTTTTTCTCACTGATTTCTTTGAGCTCCATGTAGATTCTGGATGTTAGTCCTTTGTCAGATGTATAGATTGTGAAGATTTTTCTCCCACTCTGTGGGTTGTCTGTTTACTCTGTTGACTGTTCCTTTTGTCTTGCAAAAGCTCTTTAGTTTAACTAGGTCCCAGCTATTTACCTGTTTTTACTGCATTTGCTTTTGGGTTCTTTGTCATGAAATCCTTGCCTAAGCCAATGTCTAGAAGCATCTTTCCCACTGTTATCTTCTAGAACTTTTATAGTTTCAAGTCTTAGGTTTAAGTTTTTAATCTGTCTTGAGTAAGCCCTTTTCTTTCACAGCTGGGAAGCAAATAGCCTCCGGCAAGTCCCTCTCACTCCCCACCTGGAAGCAGACTCTGGGCTGGTAGTGGGGACATGGTGGGAGTCAAATAGCCCTTCGGTTTGCATGGGAGCTGGGTGAGGCCTGTGACTGCTTGCTTTCCACCACTTTCCTGGTAACCCTCAGAGACAGACATAATCCTCCTAGCTACATAACTCCAGTGACCCAGGAATCTCACCTCCATCCCCCACAGCAGCTGCAGCAAGACCCACCTAAGGAGAATCTGAGTTCAGACATGGCTAGCCCTGCCCCCACCTGATGGTCCTTCCCTATCCACCCTGGTAGTGGGAGACAAAGGGCATGTAATCTTGGGAGTTCTAGGGCACCACCTGCCACCACTGCCTCTCCACACTACTATAGCTGATGCTTTCTGGAAAGTGCCACCTCCTGGCAGGAGACCAACCAGCACAAAAATAGAGCATTAAACCACTAAAGTGAAAAACTCTCATGGAGTCCATTGCACCCTCTGCCACTTCCACCCAACAGGCTCTGGTATCCCTGGCTGAGAGTTCCATAGAGAGTTCACATCACAGGACTCTGTGCAGACAACCCCCAGTACCAGCCCAGAGCTGGGCAGTCTCACTGGATGGCTTGACCCACAAAAAAGACAACAATCACTGCAGTTCAACTCACAGGAAGCCACATCCAAAAGAAAAGGGGGAGAGTACTACATCAAGAGAACACCCCATGGGATAAAATAATCTGAACAACAGCCTTCAGCACTAGACCTTCCCTCTAACAGAGTCTACCCAAATAAGTAGGAAACAGAAAACCAACCCTGGTAATATGACAAAACAAGGCTTGTCAACACCCCCCAAAAATCACACTTCTTCACCAGCAATGGATCCAAATCAAGAAGAAATCCTTGATTTATCTGAAAAATAATTCAGGAGGTTAGTTATTAAGCTAATCAGGGAGGGACCAGATAAAGGCAAAGCCCAATGTAAGGAAATCCCAAAAATGATACAATAAGTGAAGAAAGAAATATTTATGGAAATAGATAGCTTAAAGAAAAACAATGAAAAAATTCAGGAAATTTTGGACACACTTTTAGAAATGTGAAATGCTCTGGAAAGTCTCAGCAATATAATTGAATAAGTAGAAGAAAGAAATTCAGAGCTTGAAGACAAGGTCTTCAAATTAACCCAATCCAACAAAGACAAAGAAAAAAGCAAAAGAAAATATGAACAAAGCCTCCAAGGAGTTTGGGATTATGTTAAACGACCAAACCTAAGAATAACTGATGTATCTGAGGAAGAACAGATTTCTAAAAGCCTGGAAAACAGGTTTAGGGGAATAATTGAGGAAAACTTCCCTGGCCTTGCTAGAGACCTAGATATCCAAATACAAGAAGCACAGAGACCCGGGAAATTAATTGCAAAAAGATCTTCACCTAGGCACATTGTCATCAGGTTATCCAAAGTTAAGGCGAAGGAAAGAATCGTAAGAGTGGTGAGACAGAAACACCAGGTATGAAGGAAAACCTATCACATTAACAGCAGATTTCCCAGCAGAAATCCTACAAGCTAGAAGGGATTGGGGACCTATCTTCAGCCTCCTCAAACAAAACAATTATCAGCCAAGAATTTTGTATCCAGTGAAACTAAGCATCACGTCTGAAGGAAAGACATAGTCATTTTCAGACAAACAAATACTGGGAGAATTCACTATTACCAAATCACCACTAGAAGAACTGCTAAAAGGAGCTCTAAATCTTGAAACAAATCCTGGAAACACATCAAAACAGAACCTCTTTAAAGCATAAATCACACAGGACCTATAAAACAAAAATACAAGTTAAAAAGCAAAAACAAAAAAAAAAATCAAAGTACCCAGGCAACAAAGAGCATGATGAAAGCAATAGTACCTCACATTTAATACTAACATTGAATGTAAATGGTCTAAATGCTCCACTTAAAAGATACAGAACTGCTAAATGGATAAGAACTCACCAACCAACTATCTGCTGCCTTCAGGAGACTCACCTAACACATAAAGACTCACACAAACTTAAAGTAAAGGGGTGGAAAAAAGCATTTCATGCAAATGGACATCAAAAGTGAGCAGGAGTAACTATTCTTATATCAGACAAAACAAACTTTAAAGCAACAGCAGTTAAAAGAGACAAAGAGGGACAGTATATAATGGTAAAAGGCCTCGTCCAACAGGAAACTATCACAATCCTAAACATATGTGCACGTAATACTGGAGTTCCCAAATTTATGAAACAATTACTAATAGATCTAAGAAATTAGATAGACAGCAACACAGTAATAGTGGGAAACTTCAAAACTTGGTATTATTGAACAGTAAAAAATTTGTGTTAGTTTTATGGAGAAAAGTAGAACCCTATGTGTATTTCTCTGACGTTATCTATGGTATTCTTCATTGAATAGAAATAAGTAATTTTGATAGAGTCANAAAATATGTGTTTTTTTTTTTTTTTTTTTTTTGTCTTTTGGTGTGTACTTCTGCATTTTATTGAAGAAATTTCTACCCCAAGATGACAAAGATCTTCTACATTATTTTTCCATTTATATTATAGTTTTACTTTCCCATTTAGATTTTTTTAATTGATTTGGAATTTACTCTTCTATGTTGTTTTAAATAGGGTTCAACTTCATTTTATATATATATGTAAATGAGCAATCCATATCTTGCTGTCCAATGCACATAGAGGCCAATACCATGGCACCAACTTTTGGGAAAAGAAAAGGCTTTGCTACAAATTGACTGGCAAGGAGACAGGAGGAAATGCTCAAACCTATCTCCCTAAGCTGGGGATTGGGTCAGGTTTTATATGATAGGGTAATGAGGTGTGATCAGACTGGATCTTGCAATGAAGTAATACTGGGAGGCATGAGCTTACTGGATCCTGCCAAGGGGTAAGATTAGGGCTCAATCTAATTGAATCCTGGATCCTGCCATGCAGTGTCCATTTCTTAATTCAGTCCTCATTCCTCAGTCTGAATACTTAAATTGCACCTTTGATTGCAGGTTTGGTTTATCTGGGCATGCTCAGGGTAGGTGATCCTCAACCTAAGGGTCTATGTAAAAAACTCACAACTTTGTTACATAAAAGTTGAGCCAGGTATTTTATTCTCTTTGAAGCTATTGTGAATGGGAGTTCATTCATGATTTGGCTCTCCGTTTGTCTGTTACTGGTGTACAAGAATGCTTGTGATTTTTGCACATTGATTTTGTATCCTGAGACTTTGCTGAAGTTGCTTATCAGCTTAAGGAGATTTTGGGCTGAGATGATGGGGTTTTCTAAATATACAATCATGTCATCTGCAAACAGGGACAATTTGACTTCTTCTTTTCCTAACTGGATACCCTTGATTTCTTT
The DNA here is from genome assembly GCF_001698545.2 of Rhinopithecus bieti. Lineage (NCBI taxonomy): Eukaryota > Metazoa > Chordata > Mammalia > Primates > Cercopithecidae > Rhinopithecus > Rhinopithecus bieti. The sequence goes on along the minus strand of NW_016812891.1, from coordinate 2,047,559 downwards.
CTCTTCCTGATTGCCCTAGCCAGAACTTCCAACACTATGTTGAATAGGAGTGGTGAGAGAGGTTTTCTTGGTAGTGTCTTTCACAAAAAAAAAAAAAAAAAAAAGGTATTTTAATTTTAATAAAATCTAGCTTGTCAATTCTAGATTTTGGTATTATATCTAAAAAGTTATCACCCAATCCAAGGTCATCTAGATTTTCTTCTATTTCATCTTCTAAGAGTTGTATAGTTTTCTAATTTAAATTTACATCTGGATTCATTTTGAATTATAGATTATAAAATCTGACTATAGATTTATTTTATGTTTACATGTGGATATCTTATCACCTTTGTTGCAAAGGCTAGTTTTCCCTCTTTGCATTGCCTTTGCTCCTTTTTCAAAAATTACTTGACTATATGTCAGTTCCTGGACTCTTGCCTCTGTTTCACTGATCTATTTGTCTATGTTTTCACCTGTACTACAGTGCCTTGATTACTGCAGCTTCATAGTAAGTCTTGAAGTCAGGTAGTTTTATTCCTCCAAACTAATTGATATTGTTTATTCCTTACATATCCTCATGGGTATTCTGGCTATTCTGTGTGTCTCTTCATACAAACTTCAGAGTAAGTTTTTGAATATCCACAAAATAACTTGCTAGGATTTTGGAAGGGACTTCTTGAATCTATAGATCAAGTTAGGAAAAAATGACATATTGACAATATTGAGTTTTCCTACTCATGAACATGGAATGTCTCTCCATTTATTTAATTATTCTTTGATTTATTTCATCAGAGTTTTTTAGTTTTTCCCATGTAGATCTTATACATATCTTGTTAGATTCATAGCTAAGTATTTTTTGAGGCATACTAGTGTAAATGGCATTGTGTTTTTAATGTCAAATTCCACTTATAGTGGTGTATAGGAAAACAATCAACTTTTTAATATTAACCTTGCATTCTGCAACTTTGCTATAATCACTTATTAGTTCTTTAAGTTTTGTTGACAGTTCTTTTGGATTTTCTACATTGAGGATTATGACATCTGTGAAAAAAAGACAGTTTAATTTTCTTCTTCCCAGTCAGAATATCTTTTATTTCCCATTCTTGTTTACATGCATTATCGAGGACCTCCAGTAATACGTTGAAAGGGGGTGGTGAGGGATGGAACATCTTTAACTTGCTCTTGATCTTAGTGAAAAGAATTCTAGTTTCTGACTATGAAGCATGATGCTAGCTGTATACCTCTTGTAAATATTCTTTATCAAATTGAATAAATTTCCCTCTCTTCTTATTTTACAGGGAGTTTGTTATTTTTTTAATGAATGACTGTTGGATTTTATCCAATGTTTTTTCTGCATATTTTGATATGATCATTTAAATTGTTTAGCATATTAACATGATAGATTACAATAATTAATTTTAAATGATGAATGAGCTTTACATACCTGAATAAATCTCACTTAGTCATGGTGTATAATTCTTATTATATATTGTTGTGATTTGATTTGCTAATACTTTATGGAGAATTTTTGCATCTATGTTCATAAGATATATTGTAGTTTTATTGAAACAGCTCTTGTCAATTTTTGGTATTAAGGTAATATTGGCCTTATAGGATGAGTTACAAGTATTCTCTCTGCTTCTGTCTTCTGAAAGAGATTTTAGAAAATGGTACAATTTTTTTCTTTAAATATTTGGTAGAATTCACCAGTGAACCCATCTGGGCCTGGTATTTTCTATTTTGGAAGGTTATTAATCATTGTCTAAGTTTATTTAATAGACATGTTTACATACATGTTGTCTATTTCTTCTCATTTGAGTTTTTAAAAAATGTGTCTTTCAAGGAATTATTTCATTTCATGTAGGCTTTTACATTTGTGGGCATAGGGTTGTTCATAATTTTCATTTATTACCCTTTCAATATGCATGGGATCCTTAAGGACAGCCTCTCCTTATATCTGATATATGTATTTTGTGTTCTGTTTCTTTGCCTAATTAGTGCTTTATCAATTTTATTGATCTCTTCAAAGAACTAGATTTTGGTTTCATTGATTTTGTCTATTTCATATTTTAATTTTATTGATTTTGCTCTAATTTATTTTCCTGCTTCCTTCGGATTTAATTTGCTCTTCTTTTTCTAGTTTCCTAAAGTGGAAGCTTAGATAGTTTATTTTAGATCATTTTAATTTCTCTAATATATGCATTCAATGCTGTAAATTTCCCTCTAAGCAGTGCTTTCACTGCATCCCAAAATTTTTGATGAGTTATCATTTTATTTGCTTAAAATAGTTTTAATTTCTCTTGAGATTTTCTCTTTGACTCATGTATTATTTAAAAGTGTGTTGTTTAGTCTCCCAGTATTTTCAGATTTTCTAGCTATTTTTCTGTCACCGATATCTAGTTTAATTATATTGTGGTCTGAGAGAATTGTACAATTTTTTTTAACTTGTTAGGATGTGTTTCATGGTCCAGTGTGTGGTCTATCTTAGTGAATGTTCCATGTGAACTCGAGAAGAATGTGTATTCTGTTGTTCTTGGATAGTCTATAAATGTCAATTATACTCAGTTGATTCATTGTGTTGTTGAGTTTAACGTCCTTGATGATATTCTGCCTGTTAGATCTGTCCATTTCTGATAGATTGGCATTGAAGTCTCCGTAAAAGTGGCTAGTTCAGTTTTTCCCTCAGACATTTTAATGTTCTATTTTAGTCACATACATGTTAAAGATTATTATGTCTTCTTGGATAATTGGCTTCTTTAGCATCATTTAATGCCCCTCTTTTTCTAACTTTTTTTTACTCTGAAGTCCGCTCTATCTAAAATTAATGTAGCTATACTCCCTTTCCTTTGCTTAGTGTTAACATAGTATACCTTTCTGTATCTATTTCTGTGTGTGTTTTTGCATTTAAAGTTGATGTCTTATAAAGACAACCCACTTTAAAATTTGGCATTATTGATCCTGTCTGAAAATCTCTGTCTTTTAATTGGTATGTCCAGGACATTGTCATTGAAAATGATTACTGATACAACTGGATTAATATCTACCATACTTGTTACTGTTTTCTACTTGTTAACCTTGTTCTTTGTTTGTGTTTTCATCTTCCACCTTTTTTCTGCCCTTCATGGTTTTAAATAAGCATTTCATATAATTCAATTTTCTCTCAATTCTTAGTATATTAATTATATGTTTAAAAATTTTTAAGTTAAAAAAACATAGGTTGCCCTATATTTTGCAATACAGATTTACAACTAATCAAAGTTCACTTTTGAATAACACTACACTGCTTCACGGGTAGTGAGAGTAACTTATAACAACAAATTCATGCTATTTCTTCCCTCTCATTCCTTGTATTATGTGGTCATTCATTTCACCTATACTAAGCATACACATATGCATAAGCATACATAATTGAGTTAATTGTTGCTATATTATTGTGAATAAACATATTTATTAAATGAATTGTGACTATGGAAAAAATTAATTTTTTAAAATCTATATCTATTCCTTCTACAATGTCCTTTCTTTATGTAGATATGAGTTTCTGACTGGTATAATTTTCTTCTCTTTAAATAACTTTTATAATGTTTCTTGTAAGGAAGCTCTACTGGCAACATATTTTCTCAATTTTGTTTGTCTGAGAAAGAAGTCTTAATTTTTCCTTTACTTTTGAAAGAGAATTTCATTTGTTACAGAATTCTGAGCTGATGTTTTCTTCCTATCAACATTTTAAATATTTCACTTTACTCTTTTGTGCTGCATGATTTTGGGGAAGCCAAATGTCATTCTTTTCTCTGCTCCTCTATAGGTAAGATTATTTTTTCTCTCTGGTTTCTATCAGGACTTTTTAGTTTTGATTTTCTACAGTTTGAATACGACGTTCTTAGATGTTGGGGTTTTAATTTATTTTGCTTGTTTTGAGAAGTTTTGGCATTTATCCTACTATTAGCGTTTTTTTGAGCTTCTTGGAACTATAGTTTGGAACACTAATTTTGGGAAAATTTTCAGCGATGATTGTTTCAAATATATTTTCTGTTCCTTTCTCTCTTCTTTTTCCTTCCAATATTCCAATTAACGTATGCCATACCTTTCATAGTTGTTCTGCAGTTCCTGGACATTCTGTTCTATTTTTTTCAGTCTTTTTATTCTTTGCTTTTTAGTTTCAGAGTTTTCTATTGAGATACCTTAAAGCTTAGAGATTCCTCAGTTGTGTTAGTCTAATAAGCCCATCAAGGCATTCTTCATTTCTGTTACAGTGTTTTTGATTCTAGAATTTCTTTTTGTCTTCCTTAAAATGTCCATTTCTTTGCTTACGTTACCCATCTGTTCTTACATGCCATCCACTTTATCTATTAAAAGACCTTAACATATTAATCATAATTGTTTTAAATTTCCAGTCTGATTATTTCAACATCCCTGTCATATCTGATTCTGCTTTTGATGCTTGCTCCACCTCTTCAAACAGTCTTTTTTTTGCTTTTTGTATGCCTGGTAATTTTTTCTTGATAGGTGGACATGATATAGTGGGAGAAAGGAACTGATATAAATTAGCCTTTAGTAATAGAGTGGCAAGGGAAACAAGGGGAAACACCAACCCTGTTTCCCACAACTTGTCACTGAATTACTAAAGTCCTACAACTAGGTCTCAGTCATAGTGAGTCTGAACTTCTGGACTGTGAACTTCACAAGCGCTTCTCAGTCCATCCTCCCACCTCAAGTAGGACAGAATGGCTAGAGTAGCTGGAATGGGGTATTTCCCTTCTCTCCTGTGGAAGGCTAGAAGGGGCTGGAATTGAGTATTTCCCTTCCTCCTAGTAGAAGATTAAAACTGGCTAGAGTTGAGTATTTCCTTTCCTCCTGTTATTTAGGCTGTGATAAAACCAAAGCAGGTTAGGATCTGGTTAAATCACTTCTCTTGAGGGCAGACCTCATTAAGAAGAACAGAATGCGCTGACTAATTTTAAGATTATTCATTTTCCCCTCTCCCTGCCAGGAGCAGAAGGGAATTTGTCTTTGCTATTCACTGTGAGAAACTGGTTGAGTTCCAGGAAGTGAGACTCACCAAAGTACATGCCCCGCCTCCCATAACGAGTCTCTCTGAAGTTTTTATCTCTCAGACTTGTCCACACAGAGACTCCAGCAATTTGTTAATTGTGGTTCCGATTTTTCCACCCTGGCTCTGGTTGCTGTGGACATCTGTAATTAGATAAATTGTAGTTCTCTGTATTTGCCTGTCTGACTCCAATTTTGTGGGCAGTGGTTTGCCCTGTGACCTTTACTCTTAGGGATATAAGATGAGTTGTCGAACTTTAGTTTGTTCAGCTTTTTGACTTCTTGTTAAGACAGAATGGCAACATCCAAGCTCCTTATATGCCAGGCCAGAAACAGAAAGTCCCTAAATTCTTTTGATGCCCTATTTCCTCTCTCTGTTGATGCTGCCACTAATTTTACCTCGACTAGTAAAAAGTATACTTATGCATCATTTAATGATGGAGTTACATTATGAGAAACACGTTGTTAGGTGATTTCATCATTGTGCAAATATCATGGAGTATACTCACACAAACCTAGATAGTATAGCCTACTACACACTTAAGCTGTATAGGGTAGCTTATTGCTCCTAGGGTATAAACCAGTATAGTATACTACTGTACTAAATAATGTAGGCAGCTGTAAAACAATGATAAATATTTGTATATCTAAAAATAGCTAATTATAGAAAAGATACAGCAGAAATACGGTTTTATAATCCTATGTAACCACCATCCTTTATGTGGTCTGTTTTGACCGAAACGTTATGCGGTGCATGACAGTATATGCAGTAGTTTGATAGATCTGAAGACTGTTTTACATGATATATTTTCCAATATAAAAGTAGGGTTTTATAGATAATAATAGTAATACACCCTTTTATTTGTATGATGCTTCATACGTTTATACAATAAGACGTATTCCTTCCTTGATTTTCATGACAAAAAACTCTGACTTGAAATGAATTATCTAAAATTACAAATTAGAAATCTGAGTATTAGTGTGGTTCTCTTATTTTTTCTAGATCACACAGTTGAGTGAAAGGTGGAGTCAGAAATGAACATTGTCCCTCTACTCCTGCAATAAGCTGAACTATATGGCCCACATCATGTTTTAATATTATTTCATTACTTGTATTGGCAGAAAAGCCTTGTCTGCTCCGCATATTACATTGCAAACATCTACAAGCCACAGATGAATGTATCTGAATCTACTATAGGTTGTTATAGCACCAGCAATTCTGGGTAAGAAAGGTAACCATGAATAATGTTTTAATACTTGATTCATGAAAGAATATACTATGGCTGTCAGGCAAACTGGATTGTGGTAACAAAAGCATTAATAATCCTCTATTGACAATATTGTTCTAATATTACCAATAATTCATTCTCCTTCCTAAATCCTTTTATTCCACGGTTCAGCTTATATCGTTATAAATTCTCTGGATTTGAAACAGTTATGCCAGACCTACTAGACATTTATAAAAGCTTTCCCTTCCAGACAAAAGTTTGAAGCACATGTTATGAGACAAATGCAAGAAGTACTATGGTATTTGTGAGGTTCAGAATATTAGGAACATATGATCACTGATGACAAACAGACTAAGAAACACTAAAAGTGTGCATAGCATGTCTGGTTTTTGAACGCTATAATGAGGGAAAATTGAAAAGTCTTCATTTGTTGCCACTATTACAAAGAATCTTCTCACAAAGATGAAAATAACAAAGGAATTTAAGTACACATATAAATATTTCAAATACTTATGGACAAAACAACTATAAAACAATTAAAACCTTTCTTTTTTTGCTATTCTTGAACTATATATTTTTTCAATAAATACTTAAGATTAACTTTACTTTTTTGTGACAGGGAAAAGCTTATGCTGCTCAAAAAATGTTACAGATATAGATGAAAAAATGTTTAGAAGAGTAGGTAGAGTTTGTCATCAGTTCTTTTTATTAAATGATAGTCTATACAGGGAACTAGTGATACAGATGAATAACAATGAGAGATGACATGCAAAACTTAGTGAGATAACCTAGCAATAGTTTTATTTTGTTCGAATGAACTGCATTAAACATCACTGGTATCTTGTGAAGATCAGTAGATTTTCAGGTTTCTGCAAACCACTAGAGCTTGAAACAATTGATGTCTCCAAATGATTCTCTTCTCTCTATTCATCTCCAGGTGACAAGTCTTAGCTCTTGCACTTCTGTAATTTTCACTCTCTCCATTACTACTGTTATTGCCTCAATAACTCTTTCCCCAGAGTAATTCTATGCCATACTAAAATAACAAATAATGTAGCCTCCTAACAAATCTTCTCACAAGATCTGCAATCTATTTTATACATCACACTCATATTAATTCTTATGTAGAACAATTCCAATAAAGATTTTTTGGTCTCTAATAAAAAAAAAATTGGCAACCCAATAAATGGTCTGAGGATGAACTTTATATAGTCTTGGTATTTTTACCATGCCACTCTACCTGCTTTTTATGCTGTGCCTCAGTTATGTATGCATGGATTTTAATTGCCTGAGTAGTCTCCAAGCAACACAAGGTGAGGATATATTTCTAACTGGCCTTTCTAGTCACCACATTTGTTGAACACTGAGTGCTTTATTTTTGTCCTAATTCAGGTTAATTCATATGCATTCCAGCCAGGGTTTATTTGCTTCAAATTTTTATTATATTTTAATATTTGACATCAGGGGATACCTTGAGGTATAATGATGGAAAAATCAAAAATTTCCCTTCTTTTCACATTGTGACATGGCACAAATTTCAGGTACCAGGATTTAGTTAAGCAACTTCAATCTACCAACAACACTGTTCAAATTTCAGTTACCACCGTATGTTACCCTGCATATAATTTTGTAAGGTACAAACTTCACTGCTTGCTCCCAGTCCACAAATCGCTATGTAAATAGCAGAAGCACATTATGATCAGGGCCCAATCATGTCACTCTTTTCAACATCTGTCAGTGATTGGTCACTGCACATATATCACACAGCTCATCCACAGGTAGCAAAGTGTGTAGCTGTGTTACCTCTTTGCCTCCCAGTGATAAACCCATGTGACGTTTTACAAAAATGGATAATCAGAAGGAATTGACTAACAAAGAACAAAGTGCAGCAAACAAATGAAAAGTGATGAGGCTGGAACTCTGTAAATAGACTTACAATAGAGTTACCAAAAAAATGCTGAATGTGGAAATGTTTACATGGCTACTGTTGGATAGACTAGATCTGCAGCCAGGGGAACTTAGTGAAGGTGAACTCACTGATATATATGAAGAACTTGGTTGTGACAAAAAGAATGACGTCTGGCCTTTTGCGGTGGCTCATGACTGTAATCCCAGCATTCTGGGAGGCTAAGGCGAGTGGATCACGAGGTCAGGAGATGGAGGCCATCTTGGCTAACATGGTGAAACCCCATCACTACTAAAAATGCAAAAAATTAGCCGGGCTTGGTGCGTGGTGGCGGGCGCCTGTAGTCCCAGCTACACGGGAGGCTGAGGCAGGAGAATGGCCTGAACTCGGGAGGCGGAGCTTGCAGTGAGCAGACATGGCGCCACTGTACTCCAGCCTGAACTATGATGAGACTCGTCTAAAAAAAAAAAAAAAAAAAAAAAAAAAAAAGAATGACGTACTAGAGGAGGTGAGGCCAACAAAACCCTTCACATTAAAAGAATCCTGAGATTTCACAATACTGAAAGCACTTACAAAAATTGTCAAGCATATATCCAAAGTTAGAAGTAATTATCTAGAAAGATGGCAGCTCTCTATCCTGTTTTACAAAAATAAAGCAATGTTCAAACAACCGTTTGATAAGTTTTTCAGAAAGAAATGAAACATTTTATCTTGATGTTTCTAATGGTTTAAATCACAACGTATCAGGTAAATACCAGTTTTACAGGGTTTTTCATGTTTTATATATTTAAAACTGACAGAGAGTTTTTAATGTTTTGACAAAAGTTTTTATAGATCACAGAATAATTGTATTTTTCCCATTGATTACGAAGATCATTTTGCAGTTTCAGTTTGTAGGATTATTTTCACAGTCCCACACTACTATGCAAAGTGAGAACTGCCTACATGTATGCATATACATATATCCATCCACATATACACACACATATATATGTAAATGTGTGTGTGTGTGGTGGTAATATATGTGTGCATTTGGTGATACTACTCTTGGGAAATAAAAATAAGAAATCTTTTAAACTGAAATTTAGATATATCGTTTCAGCAGTCATTCTTAAAATGGCTAAGCCCACAGGAATTTTACACCCAAATTATGAATTACTAAAAAAAGAAATGTCATAAAAACCATTATTTTTTAGCACAAAGATTATACTGCACAAACTTAATTGGAGCTACCCAGAGATTATCTTTTTAGCCAAAAGATAAAGAGGTTAAAAGTTTGCTTTTCAAGAGACTTTTAAAGTGATTAGGTAGCAAAGTACTGAGCTCATACGGTCTAGTGTAGTTCAACCTCCCTGCAAGTACATACAGCATGGCAGTACAGCAAAGAATCCTCTCTGGTGTCTCCTGCCAAAAAGAATATTAACTGGTTTCTACAGACAACATAATTCAGCTACTGATTGGAAGGCCTTAAACGCAATTATTAGCTTCCTAGAAATAGGCTCCTTAGTACATTTTACCTGCTGTAATTATTTGGCCCTTTGTCCTTGTTTCTTATAGATATAAACAAACCAAATTCCATAATAGAGTGTGTGTTGCAGTCCACTGTGCAAATAAACATTCATTTTTCCTTAATATTGAGTCTTCACAGAACAGTAAGTTGCCAACCTTTATTTCAAGGTTAAGGCTTCCAACAGTTATTCACCTATGCGTGTATATGCCATTTCAACAAACCAAAACAAAACAAACAGAAAACCTTTTATGATACTAGACATTTTGCCCATATATACTGTGAATGTTCTTTAATAAATAGATTGGGGAATGGAATTTTCAAATCATTTAAATATTCTTAGTAACACAGTTACTATACATGTACCTTCAAAGATTAGCAAATTTCACAGAAATGGGAACCAATAACATTGCTTTCAGTATAATTCTTAATGAAGTCAAAGATATTTTAAGTTATTCTTCATGAAGAATGGAATGGTAATTGTACACCTAAGGAAATACAATACTAGTTAATGAGGATACCTGGCTGGAAGGAAAAGATTGCCAAATTTCAGTACATACTGTTTATAAATAATGTTATTTAATTTTCAGCAACTGCTACTTGAGAAGATTTATGTGGTTTAGGAGATTTTGTCCAACAGCTATTAGAAGAGGCAAAAATTGCCCAACTGCATTAGGCTTACTGAGGCCATTTGGGGTTCTAGTGTGCTCTGAGGAGTTTTAAATTGTTCTCCCTAATATCAACCTTTAAAAATTACATATGTACCGCCCAATCCCATCACCTACCTACTCATGCATAATCTATCATGCCTATCAATTATTGTATCAATGTCTGACTTCAAGAAGACCGACAAGTGGCTCCTAACTTCGTAAACTGCATTTCAATCATTTCTAAGTAATTTGTCTCTTAAGGATGTAAGGGATAGGCCCTTGTTTTTATATTCCAACACTTGCTAAAAGAACTATCTGTTCTTTCCAAACTCTTACAAGCACCAGTAAAATTATATTTGATACTTAACTTAAAAATAGGTGATTTATTAAACTTAGGATTTGGCTTTTGGAATTTATCTCCATGTACTTTAAATGAATAACTCCACCAGACCTAGGAAATGTGAATTTGTTGTGAAGTAGTCAAGAAGTTGACATAAAAGAACTGGAGCCAGTAATCCTGTGTCCGTTGCTTAAAAGCTGGGTGATGTTTGTAAAGTTACATAAAGTCTATGATTCTTAGTTTCTTTATCTGTAAAATGGGCATAATAATTTATACTTTATTGTGCTGTCAAGAGGATTAAATTAGGTGACACATATTTATGCTTACAGACATAATAAACACTAAAATATTATCAAATAAACACTAAAATATTATAATAGAGCAACCATGTGATTATGATCAAATTCTGTCCAGAAGTTTGCTTAGGATAGATACTAAACTATACAGGATATAGGGCTGAAAATAAAATTATCCCAAGAAAACCATGATGTATGATGACCTGAGTCATTATTATATTGTTGTTTTAATTACTTTTACCTATCAACTGCAACTAATCTTTCTATCGACTCACCCCATCTTACATCTTTTTCGTGTGTGTGTGTGTGTGTATGTGTGTGTATGTGTATCACAACCTATCTAAGATGATAGCATTAGCAATTGAAGTGCGGTAGCTAAAATGTATCCAAAGACTCCATGGATCCCTGAGAATGCAAGTGATTGCTGGAGGGTGTCAGTTCAAGCAGTACTATAGACATGATGATGGCTGTAACTCAATTCATAGTGACCAGCGCAAATGTGGGTGACCCACTTTCTAGACCTGAGCTCTTTATTAGAAACCCTCTTATCTTTTTCAAAGCCTTCATTACCACTTGTTTTATTTACACAAATTTAGGGTTATGAAAGTTCAGTTATAACTCACATCATTATGTGAATTCCAACTAATAATCATGTGCTTTCAGCCAAACTCAATGGTTCTTGTGAAAGCAATTCCTCAAGTGAAATAACTGTTTTCCATGAAGCTCATTTTATTCTTCAGATTAAACATTTTCTCATATTTTACAGCTACAAATTCTAGAAATACGATGGCATTTTTCTTCCTGGAGCTAGAAAGATGTAATAAGATATCAAGCATGTTTATGCAACAATGGTGCTGGCAGCTGGGTTATGTCAAAATTCCTTCATTTATTACTTCAGATTTACCAACAATTATGGACATTTTTTAAAACTAACTTGCAGAGTTTGAACATATTTTACTTCTACAACCAGAGCACACTCCAAACAGATGGATTGAGACAATAAGACTATTCACTTGTGAATGACAGTTGGGGCAATTTGGGGACAGTATGGGAAGTATTAGGGCTGCTGGACGTTTCCTTCTTATATTATTAAGCTTTGGAGTTGAAGAGCACTAAAATCTTTTCTATTTTCTGACTAGTGATGGTAATCTTTTCACTACTCTGGTAGGTTAGTGTCAGGCTAGGACAAAAAAACCTAGTCATCAGCTAGTATTCACTTAACCTCTCTGGAGTTCAGTGTCCTCTCCAAAATAAAAGGAAGTTATAGTAAATGCTCTTCAAGGTCTGCACTGTATCTATGATTCTGTGCTTCTAGGGACTTCTTGCCAGTTTTGAAGAAACTAGTCATATTTCTGAACTAATACATTTGCAGTTGTATACTGCTATGTGAGCTGTCATCGGAGAAAATTGAGGGAAGGGACATAAGGTTACTTAGAGTCAAAACCAAAAACCTCTGTAATCATACAGCATCCCTTTCATGTTGTACATGTTCTTAGAAAGGTTTGTGATAGGAATTCCGGGCATCTTTACTTCAGATCAAGGCCAACAGTGTCCACAATGTAACTTTTGTCCTGAATTACTCTTAGCACTAATCAGTCTGCTGCATACGTTCAGGTGTGCATGGAAAGTCTTCAAATCTCAGATCCTTAGTTTTCCTTAGAGACACTCCATACCTATGTCTGTTTCTCAGATTTATCCATTACACAGTTATGTGAGGATATGGACTTGTCACATAGACAATCTCATTCACTGCATTAAGTCCAGTCTAGCTTTAATGGAAGAGTTGATGAAGTTGGTTTCAACCAGGATGCAACAAGTGGTCTTATTTGGGTATTATATTGGAAGATTAGGCAGAAGACAGGCTTCTCTTTCCTTTGCAGATTTTAATGTATCTTTTTCTTTAAGCCTCTGATCTCCGAGACTGAGCCTTAATTTTATTGTTGCATGTCTTTCTTTTCTTTCTCACGTAAATGCCATCATCCTGATCTTTCTTTCAGGATCACTAGTAATATGCCATTTATCTGGAACATATTTTTGAATTATATTTTCATGGCATAGTAATATAATTTCCTATCACTATAGATAAGCTTTTCCCAAATGTTACCTTCAAATTACTGAATAATTTATACATGCAATAATATCAGTTAGGAGAATCATAATCTCATCCCCAGACACCTATCAAAGGTGAAGAAAAACAGGACCAAGTCGTACTAACACCCAGGTCAAAGAGAATCTAGAAGTTACCTAGTGTCTGCTAAGACTGAAGAGCTTCATCACACGTCCAACTAGGAACACTTCAAACTGAAAGAAATTTTAATATGATTGTAGTTATAGAACAAACATTTTATAACTCCAAGAATAATATGCTTTTTTGTTGAGCTGACATATCCTGGCCTGCTTTTCTGCATGAGAAAGCTCCAGTTTCAGTACATTAAATTTACGATGCCACTGGGCCTGCCAAATGAATTTAGGAAACAGACATATGATGTCCTAAGCTGAAATCTCCTCTTAAAAACCAACCCCATTTTGTATAAAACTTAGCTATGTCTTTTGATTTAAAACAACAACAGCAATAACTACTCAGCATTGACCCCTTTTCCAGATCAGGGAACTGAGATCCATTTCATAATTGGCTGAGAATATGTCATTTTATCCATTGTGACTCAGGCTTCAAATTTTATAACCAATTAGAGGTTTCATTAAGCTTCATGTCCCATGAATTTGATTCCATGTACATTTCTTATTCTTTTGCCAACTACAGCAACCTTTAAATATTTCCCTACCATAAAACTGTGCCTTGTATAATAACTCCCAAAGAAATCCAAATTTAAATTTTGTCAGTTAGTTTTTTCACCCCCCCCTTTTTAAATAAATAATCTTCTTACTTTACTAAAAATAATGAATTTAATTTGAGTCACACATACCAATATGAGACTCCAAGACAGGAAAATATTTCCTGATGTTTCTCCAGCAAATGCTGCCAGACTTCCTGGGCTCCCTTTTCATGCACTGTGGAATGCATCTTGTTTCTCACTGTGCAGCCTCAGAAGCCCTAGGGTATACAATTTTTATGTACTGGAAAACTTTAAAACCCAGAAAGTGTTGCTAAAGTAGAAGGCACTAGGCCTGGAGGAAAGAACGGTAATTTGGGGGAGAAAAGGAAGTAAGCTGTCTTCCTTTTGGGGAGTATCTGGAGGGATTAGGAAAGAAATACCAATACCATAGAAAAAGGTATATATGCATCAATGCATGATGTGGCAGATTAAAGAGAACTCTCTGGATATTTCTTTCAGGTATTTTCTCAAAAGTCTGAATTGTGAATTGGAAGTCTTTTCTGGAAAACAAAACAAAATAAAACCTAACTCTTAAGCTTTGAGAACAACTAATTTTACCATTCTTTGTTGCTAGGTAAGGGCTTGGCACCATACTTGACACAATATAAGTGCTCTTAAAAACACTCGTGGAATGTATGAATGAATATAGTCAGTAGAAAAAATGTAGTTAGAAACAATCAAAATAAATACTGTCAAGATTTCTTTTATTCACTTGTTTAAGATGGTATCAGTTTTTTCCATTCATCGTAAAGTTCACAACAACATTTCACCTAATGATCTACTCATTCAATAATGACCATTACCTGAAACATTATTGAAATATTTTTTTGGTGGGATTTGAAAATAATTTTTTAATCCCATAATTCCTTTTGTATTTATTAGCTAAAATGATTTTGTATGGTATTTTTTTCTATTGTTGTATTATTTTTCCAATTTCTTCAACAGTATCACTATGACTTAGCAATATGTCTTCATGTCTGGTAGAGACATCTCCTTTGCTCTCTTTATAGAAATGAGTGTATCAATTTAAGAATGTTATTCTTCTACACACACTTAAGAATTAGTTTGACAAGTTCCTCCAAAGGTTTGGATGGATATTTCTTTGTTACTACATTTAATGCACAGATTAATTTGTAGGGAAATTTACAATGGTACATCATAATGCTAAGCTGTCTCATCCATTAACTTATCACTTGATTTTCTTCAGGTCTTCAATTAACTTCTAACAGAATTTTAAATTTTGGCCCTAAAGGCTATGTGCATTCTCAGTGAGACTAATTTCTAGATAATTTATAGATTTGTGTTATTATGTAAATGGTATTGAATTTTCTACTATGTTTTATTTATTGATTAAAGATTGTGTAAAGTAGTAATTCTCAGTCTACTTCAAAATAAGTAATTCGGGAAGCTTTTAAAAGATAAGGATGCTTCGATCCTCTTCCTGATCAATTCAATCAGAATTGAGTCTACATTAGTAAGTGGTTAGGACATGTCTTTGATGTATTATACCTTTTAATTATTTGTATTATTCCTATGGTCCCTTACCTTAAAATCTACTTTATTTAACATTAAGATTGTTACATTAACTTTTTAAATTGCTGTTTCTGATATATGTTTTTATTCTCTGAGTTTTATATTTTCTGTTTCCTGATGCTTTAAACGTATTTCTTGCAAATGGTGTACTGTGACTTTTTAAACAAATCTGAAACTCCTATCTTTTGATTCTTGTATTTATATTAAATTTATTCTTACCTGTTTGTTAACTTATTTTTATGTTGGCCATCTTATTTTGTATTTTCTCTTGTGCGTGTGTGTGCATCTGTGTAACTATGAGCACCCTGAGTCCCATGGCCAGATAGCAAATCCCAGCTGAAGTTTATGAAGTTTGTGACATCTTTCTGAGGCCACCCTGATGGTAGCTCTTGAACTGGTCCTTGTCAGAGCAATTCTACGCAATTCTAGAAAGCATTCTAGAATTCTAGAATGAGCAGAATGCTCTTCAACTTAGTGCACTACTAATTTGGAAATAGTTTGCTATTTCCTTTCTATCTGGGATGTTATTCCCTTTTTTATCTTTCTCAGATAGCTTTTCTGTTTTCCTATAAATGCCTTAGGACCAATGATTCTCTAATCTCACTGTATGTTATAATTATTGAGGGAATATTTTTAAAATATCAGCACTGGTGTGCCACTTTAAGGCATTCTAATTTAATTGGTGGTCTAGGAGTTGGTATTTTTAAAAAAGTCCCACCAACCCTGGGAATTGTGATGTGCAGCCAGAGTTGAGAACCACTGTATTACAAATGTCAGCTTCCCTGGTTCACAATGCTTACCTAACATAAGGAACAAAAGCCTGGGCCTGGGCTCTGCTCTTCCTGGGAAGTTTTGGGAGCTTCCTACACATGGAGAGCTATTTGTGGGCTATGAAGAGCCTCAGTTCTGGACCTACCTGACAAGCTCCAGGCAACTTTTGCAAATGCAGTGGAGAGGGTGCTGCCCTACTCAGATCATCCAGCTAGAAACTCTGAGGTTAACTTCCACCAAGGCAACACAGAGAAAGGGGCTTATAATAAGGTAGAAGGACAACTTTGTATCGGGTTCATACACTATAAGGTCTCTCCCTGGCTCTCTCTCACTCTAGTCTTCTGTTTTTGCCCTATCCAAGGATTTAGTCTCTTTCTTCCATGGGTCTCTCAAGATTTCTTGTTTAGTGCCCAGTGTGGCTCGAGGCTGTCAGACTCTCCTGTGCGCTCTCTTCAATATTGAATGCTTAGTTTGAGACTGTCATTTCCCCTTACTTCTTTCTTCTGTCCTACACTGCCTTTGTCCATCTGCTACTGTTTATAGGCTTATATGTCTTTCAGGCTAGTCTGTAATCTGCTTGAGGGCCAGAGTCTCCATCTCTGTAATTATCCTTTTCTCTATGTCTAAAAAGAGGCTTTCCTCAGTGTTTAAAGTTCCCTTTTTTCTTCCTGTTATTTTCAAATATTGAGGTTCTCCAACTTAAACAGCATTGATTTTGCAAATTTCAATTTAAAGAATTAAGTAAATATTGAACAATAGCATATATATTAAGTCAGAATATAAATAGTTTTTTTAGTCATTTAATAGGAAGTGTGGCTATAATTTTGTATGGCTTCTCAGTACTTACAGTGAGCTTGTAAATATCAACTTCTTCTTAGCTTGTCACCTTTATTACTATTGATACAACTCAGTATAATATGTTTATTCCAGAAAGTCATATTTTATAAAGAATATAAACCTCCAAGATTGTTTCCTGGCTTATTACTATATACTGCTGTTATAATACCTAAAGTGTTTCATTACACCCCACAATCTAGAAAGAGAAAAACAAACCAAAGCTTTGGAGGGAATAAACCAAATGCAGGGCATAGCGGGAGCTTCATGAAACAGGATTTGATGCCTTCAATTAGTCATAGAGGATGAAGAAAGAAGGATATAGTGCATGGTTAAAACAAACAAACACAAATCCTATCTTGCCATAGGCTTTAGAGCAGGCCTGGAGTCAATTACATGCCTAAAGACACCCAGGTTGTCCTTGTGGAAAAATCAGCCTGAGATAAGAGTCCATCTCTGCCAGGAGAAAAAAAGAAAGCTCCAGTTGAATTTATGAGCAATTCAGTGAACAAGGAAACCAAAGAATGGCGGAGAAGAGATTAAGAAAGATTGAGAGAGAGAGGCATTGAGAAAGACAGGCAGAGAAATCAGAAGCACTTTCTGTAACTAAATGATCTTGTTGGGAGAGTTTTATGTTTCTTCGCTTGAAGAAATGAAATAATTTTTTCTTTATACTTGTCATTTTTATACTAAAAAAAATCAGAGAATAGCTATAAATAAAAATAATGTTTTGTAACATCAGGATGAGATATTAATTTATCTTTGGAAGGAATAAAAAGGCAAATTTCACATACCTATAATAGCATATGCACCATTATGTTTTATTAGTTTGAAGCATTAAATAT
>NW_016812891.1:2016241-2029521 GCF_001698545.2 Rhinopithecus bieti | reverse complement strand
GCCTCAGCCTCCCAAAGTGCTGGGATTACAGGCGTGAGCCACCACACCCGGCCAGCATTAAATATATTTCTAATTATTAAATTAGATATTAAATATTAAATAAATATTAAGTATTAAAATTAATTCTAAGTAAATTTTTTATTTGTTGAATTTCTGATAGCTAATGAATGGGACATTTAGATTTAAAGTTTATTCCTGTTCTAAAATTGAAATAATTTAGGCTTTATACATGATTTTAAGACATTCAGAAACAGGAAGACAATGTGTATTAAAATGATTGGTGAACTGAGCCAAAAGATTATAGGCAAAGACTATACAAGTCAATTTTAAAAGAAGTGCAGAAATATTAATCATCACGGCCTATGTCCTGCTTCTAATTAACAAATGAAAATTCCTGAAAAAAATCAACAGACTCATATTAATAGAGAATGCTCTGGAATAGTAATTGTTGTATAGCTTATTTTGAACGAGAAAATATTGTCTTTTCATTCATGTATAATTCAAACATTTTAAACAAAGTAGAATACTGTCCATTGCAACTGTTTTCCCCAGACTAAGGTGTCTATTGTTTTATAAACTAGATTTATCAGGAGCTATGTACTTGGCTGAAAAGAACCAGGGAGTCAATGAATGCCTCATCTCTAAACCAGTAAGTCAGTTTATGAATGATTCAGTAGTCCCTCAATTCCTTGGATTGAAAGCCTCGGCATTTTTTTTTTTTTCTCTCAGTTGATATATGTGTCTGCTTTCAGAACCAGAATTTGCCTAAAGCTCTTAAGCAGAAAGATAAGTACAGATACTTTATCAGTCAGACAAGCATGTTGGAAACTTTCAGACCATTGGTTCTATAAGGATTAGCAACTTTCTTAAATGTTCTGTTTTAGATTAGTCTTCTAAAAAATAATGAGAGAGAATTTGTATAAATTACATGATAGCATTCATTTATCTTTAAAATTCTATTGTATGACTAAAGGATCTCATTCCGGAAAAGAAAAAAAAAAAAAAAACAGTCACTGGAATTATTCATGTTGATCAGAAGTTGGCCAGAGATATATTGCTCTCAAACTGAGATGCTTCATGAATAGACTCAGCACTAAAATTGAGATTCAAGTAGAAGGTATGTGCTTGCCCTTTTTTGGTTAAAATCAGCAGTAAAATCAAAAGTTGTCTGAAAAGAAGTGATCCAAAATCCAAAGACATCTATGACCTGTAGTTGTTACACTTTGTGACTAAAAACAAATGATAGTTTTATTATAAACATTAAGCTAAATCCAAAACTTGATGAATACAACCACTGCTGTGTTTTGTTGACATTATTACCATTTGTTAATTACTGAAGAATAGTTCCATAGATTGCAATAATTGATTGCTTTCTTCATTTATACGAATGCCATTGTTCCAGATGTTTTCAGGATTCATAGCAAGAGTATCCTGGACTTAAAAAGCTGCCAGCACAGGCATGATATGTGCTCTGTGAGCTCAAACTTCACAGTTGGGCTGTAGCATGCTTACTAACTTATACTCAATGATTTAGATTCATAAAATGCAACAAAACTTTTATCTAGATTTGAATGAAAGTTTAGCTTACCTTTCGGTATAAAGATTTCAAAAATAGACTGTCTATTTTCATTCCTTTTTTGACTTGCCATATTTTTCAGTTTTGAGTAGAATCAACCTAAAACAATCTGCATAAATAACAGGCTAACCCAAAATAAAGCAATTATCCAGTGCCATAAATCTCATAACAAGAATTTTGCAAGCAAAGTTTTGTCTTACTGATACATGAAGACCTTAGGCTATGTATTTGGGTAGGGCTGGCATTCATCAAACGTTAGAAAAAATTAAAAGAATAATTAAAAAACCGAAAAGTCACCTTGCAAAAATGATAGAAGCTACGAGGTGTTTCTAACCTTTAAAATAATCTCCCTCTTTTTGGGGGGGTACATTATGAACTCAGTTAATTAATCAAACATCTCTTTTCTCACCACATTCGTCCAAGCACAGCTCCATTCTTTTCCCAGAAAATTTATTTCATTGTGTGTCTTTATATTATCTTTCAATGGTATTTTGACATAAATCCCATAGTATTCTTCAAGTTATACCTTAAGATTTCTAGGGTCCTCTGATGCAAGAAAACAGCATTTAATATGGAGAACTTTTTACTGTATTAAAGATCAGTAACCTGTCTACAGAGAACATCAAAATATCTTCAAACTTTTAAGATGGAAAGTGGTGTATTCATATATACATTACAAAAATAAAGCAAATGTATGTCTCATAAAAAATAAAATGGGGTAATCTCAGAAAAACTATAAACACATGTCATCAAAAAGAAGCTAATATAGTAATTGACTTGTGAAATATAACTATGTTTCTATATATAGTATAAAACTATAAGCACTTAAGTATTATATATCTAAGTATGTTATAAATTTTGTATTTTATTTTATGAAGGAATCTATACAAATGAATTACAAGCAGTGAGTCCCTTATCCTTTTCCTACTTTAGACCTATTCTTCACAAATAAGCACTTTCGTCTTTTTAAGTCTTTCTTCTGGAAAGTATCTGTCCAGTTCTCCACCCATCATTTTAGTCACTGTCTTTTACCACAACAGATGAAACGTTATTTCCTTTTTGCTAGATCTCCAGCTCCCCTCCTCCCATATGTGGGCTGTATATTTTTCTTATGTTTTAGTTTCTTTTGGAAAATGTTGTTTTGTATCTGTAGGTAATGCATGAACTTCTTATTTTATGTTTCTTCAAGTATGGATGGTCTCTTTGATGCTCCACATTATAAAATATGAGCACCACCTCCTCTTGACCATTCTTTTCATAATTGTGGACAAATATTTTTTATTAAAGGGCCAGGAGTGACTATGATTTCATCCCTTCTTCTGCTATTTTCTTGTCCCTCGAGGTTTCTCATTATTCCTTTAAATATATCGTTTATAATAAATACACCCTCTTCTTTAAAAAATCAGCCTCTTCATTTAATCAAGTATTTTATTTTTTCTGAGACCTTCATCGAAGGCTCTATGTCCTACTTTGGCCCCAGTCAGTAATTCTATACAGTACACTTTCTTGCCTGTTTCCTGGATTCTATGTCGTTTCCATTCTTTTGCTTTCCTTTCCTTTGTCCTTTTTTGCTTTGTAAACTGTGTTTTGCTGCAAGGCACTGAGATGGTTTGAAGAGAGGCCAGAGATTCTGCATTTCTGGGTGATGCAGATCTTATTGTGCAGAGAAACACTGTGAGTAGCAATTTCCTAGACCAGTGCTGTCTGGTAGAAATAGAATGCAAACCAAATATATCATTTTTTAAGTTTCTGGTAGCTATATTTTCAAAAGTAAAAACAAACAGGTGAAATCAATTTTAATAAGATATTTTATCTAACACAACGTATCCAAACCAACAGCATTTCAACATGTAATCAAAATTTTTAAATGATTCAAAAAAATTTTAATTTTTTGTTTGTACTAAATCTTCAAAATCTGGCACGCAGTTGCATTTTACAGTGTGTCTCAGTTTGGGCTCACGACATTTCAAATGCTCAATAGCCACATGTGCCAAGGCACCACTGTACTGTGGTGGATAGTACAAGCCTAAAAAAATCTCTTACATGTGTGCACTAGGATCTATAGATGAGAATATTCACAGTAATGCTGTTCAAAATAGCAAAACAATGGAAAAACCTAAATACCTATTGATGAGAGACTAAATGAACAAATTATGATAGGTAAACTATGCAGAAATGAAACTATAACTTCCCATAACAACAGGGATACATTTAGAAACATAAATTCGAGTAAAAAAGTGGGTTGCATAAAACTACGCTTATTGTGATGCCATTTTTTAAAGTTCAAAGACATTCAGAAGCTAAACAATGTATTATTTGCAATATATACATACATGATAAACCTTAAAAACATAAAGTAAAGGAGTGATAAAGCTAGTTTCTGACTGTGGTTCTCTGGCTGGGTTGGGAGAGAGTGTGAGGATTATGGAAGACAGAGAAATGGGATGGGGGGAGCACATAGATAGCCGCAAGTTATTGGTAATATATTAGTTCCTGGTTGAGTGGTGCAGTTAGGGTGTCGTGTTTCATATAAATACATTTCGAACCCTTAGCTGAGGTTCCCCAGGAAAATAGAGCCTGAGACAAGGGCTGGCATACAGGTAGTTTGCCTTGAGAATTGATTTCGGAAAGAGGATTGGGGTTTTGGAGAGAGAAAAGCAGAGAAAGGGGAAAGCCAATAGTTATTGAAGACAGCTGGTGCTCAAATCGTCCAGGACCTCCTGTGGAATCAAATAGAATATGCTTCGGAATTCTGGCTGATGGGGATGAGAAATGTATTCATCATTAGCTCTTGTTCCCTTGGTCAAGACTGCCCCATGGGTTATTCACTCTTCCCACTTCCAGGCTGGGCAGGAGTGAGTGCCAGGTCGCTTCCCACATGCCTCCCAGGTAGTGACTTCAGAGAAGCCCGAGTCCCAAGGTGAGAAGCTAAGTGAAGACCGTTGTGACAGGAATAACTGGAGGAAAATGAATCTCAGTGACTATGAGACAGGAGACCACAGCTGCTTAATATGCATACCTGCATGTTACACATGTTCTTATGTATCAAACCCATTTTAATAATTAACCTATTTTAATATTATTAGTTAAGCTATTTAATATAATTACTTAATCTATTTTAATATTATTATTAAAAAATAAGAGGAAAACGTTGCATATACCTTCCTTTTTCCCAGATGGAATATTAATATATAACAGATAGTGCAGTGTCTGTAACATGGCCTCAAGACCTTCCATGATCTGGTCCTCGTCACTTTTCAGATCTCACTTTCTAACATTCTTCATTCTTTGTAGCAACCTAGAAATTGTCTACTGATGTTCTCAGAACTCCACCAATCCAGGAACTTACTTTAGGGCTGTCACTCTTCCTCTTCCCGGGGCAGTCTTCCCAGTGGCTCACCCCACTCCACTGTGGTCCGGGTTCATCTGTCAGTTTAGCTGAGCAGTCCTTCCTTACCACCCTACCTGCGCATGAACACTGCCACACTGCCCGCTCATTCTCTAGACTCTTGTGCTGCTTTTCCTTCCATGGTATTTATCAGTACCTGGCAATACATTATTTAATGTTTTTGTGCTATCTCTGCCACTGGAGTAAAAGCTCCCTGAGGGCAGGAATACCTTCTATTTGATTCCTTGACCCCAAGGGCCTAAAATAAAATGTAACACCTACTGTGTGCTCAATGAATATTTTTTAACGCCCTCTTCTTCCTCATTATTAAAAAAAACCATACTCCAAGCTAGCTGTCTTTATTAATTTAAAATTCATATAGAATGAGAGATCAGTTGCTTCATTTTATAAAAATTTTTATTTTCTATCTAAATCACATTTGACAGGATCAATCCAAAGCTCACAAAATATCACTTGCACTGTTTTTCAAGAACTCAAACCCACAACAAGTGTTTGCAGTATATGGCCTCTTTGTAAATAGCTGTGACTTTTATAGAACCTAAACTGACATTTAAGTTTTAATGAAACCTGAAATTGGATAAATTCACATGGCTTCAAGCCTGAGTGCTTTGCATGGTAATTGCAAGTATTACATAAAGTGGTCACCAGCACTCGCAGGCAA
Source organism: Rhinopithecus bieti (assembly GCF_001698545.2). Taxonomy (NCBI): domain Eukaryota; kingdom Metazoa; phylum Chordata; class Mammalia; order Primates; family Cercopithecidae; genus Rhinopithecus; species Rhinopithecus bieti. The sequence continues at coordinate 2,023,875 of NW_016812891.1, read as the reverse complement.
CACCTGACTTCCCTGGGAAGGACATTTAGGTGTGGAGAGTTACAACTGAGTGGTTATGGGATTACTGAAGTGACATTGTCTATGTCTTTGTGAATCAAAACTGTGTGAAGGAGAAATATGCTTTATCATTTTAAAAAATTAAATATAATACTAATATTTTTATATATTACTTCATTTAGCCCTAGGTGGTTGTGATATTTTAGTTTCCATTTAGCGGTTGCTTAGCGTTGCTTTCCCCCTGACAAACAGTACGTTTAAAACCAATGTAAATGTTTTCCATATAGACCAATGCTTTATATAAGCATATTTCTAGTAGGTAATCCATATGGTCTTGCTCACAGGGCATACTGCAATTAGACCTGCTCAGTGGCAATGGCCAACATAAATAAAAATGATGATATTTACGCCAGAAAATTGCAACTCTAGGGAGTGGAAGAGTAAGGAAACTTTAGTGTTGGTACCCAGGGCACCTACCCAGGTCTCCTTAGGGCTGACTTAATGTCTATGGAGTTTTATTTTTGACCTGGGCTACAAATCATGGGTCTCTAAGAAGAAAGGACACGTACATGGAAGGTTGGCGAAGCTCTGCCTCAAAGGCAGCGAGTACATTCATTCATGAATAGGGCCCTACATATTAGAACCTAGTAAGAATCTGTTGACTAACTAATTAAATACATAGTAGCAATGATCAGTTCAACACTAAAAGAAAACTAAGAGCACAAATTTAGATTTTATAGCACAAAAATTTTGTTCGAGGCCCGGCAGGGTGGTTGATGGCTGTAATCCCAGCACTTTGGAAGGCCAAGGCAGGTGGATCACTTGAGGTTGGGAGTTCAAGATCAGCCTGGCCAACATGATGAAACCCTGTCTCTACTAAAAATACAGAAATTAGGCAGGCGTGGTGGCTTGTGACTGTAATCCCAGCTACTCGGGAGGCTGAGGTAGGAGAATCGCTTGAACCCAGCAGGCGGAGGTTTCAGTGAGCCGAGATCACGCCGCTGCACTCTAGCCTGGGTGACAGAGCGAGATTACGTTTCAAAAGCAAAACAAACAAACAAAAAATTATTTGAAAATATATTTTCTTTAAAAAAGAATACTAACGTTTGCACAGGGTTTTTTATTCATAGTCTTAGACAAAAAAAACAAAGAAAAGGAAATATCAAAACATTTTATTGGTACAAAACAAACTCTTTTCTCATTTGAGGTACTACATATGTGCGTGCGTGTGTGTGCACTTTTGTGTGTATATACGATAAAATAATCTCTTAGTAAATTTAGAAAATAATACAAAACATAGCCTGAATCCTGCAAAGTAATTAAAAGTAATTTGATGTTAAAAATTTCCTTACACTTGTTTGGCCACCATATTATTTTCCAATGAATTATTTTGCTTTTGTAATTTTACTTCATATCTGAGAGTTCAATGAATCCATACATGTAACTTATGCCAAAGGGTGCCTATTTAAAATAGTAGTTTTTTTCTTAACAGGATTTGCCAACAATTTGGCATGTCTGTACCTGTACACATATAAGAGAAAAAAGTATTATAGTTTTTCTAAGACTTAAGGCAATATTTAATCAAAGAGTATAAGATATAACTTAAAGAGTACTGGTAAAATTTTAGATTTTAAGTCTTTTTAGCTTGTGTGGCAGTATAGAGTTGAGTTCTGTAGATACACAACTCTCATTTCCTTTGCTATTTCATGCCAAGTATTTTGGCTGCACCATCCTCAGATATCAATTTAGAAAAACATGTCTGTCAGCAGCTCATTATCTCATCAATTTAAGCTACTATATCATAAATTTGTTATAAACTGCAGATGGCCTCAAAGATTGTGTTGACTGTATAGAAAATATGCTGCATGCTTTCTAAATGTATAGCAAAATAAGAAGCTTTTCCTAAGCCAAGACTCTGTATTTCAATGAAAGCCAGGAAAATATTTGGAATATAATTCAAATGCTCTCACCGGTCTTTTAGGAAACAGTATGTTTTTCAATAAAAAAGTCGTTCAAGAAAAAATCTCTATAAAATTCTTTTAGGGTACCATGAAACTCTGAGAGACATCTCCCAACTACATGACCCAAAATAAAGTCAGTGTACATAGACAATAATAATTTGAATCTCTTATTTCCATGGTAACAGCAATATTTTAAGAAATACTTCATTGGCTCATTTACGTAATACAGAAAAGAAATTTCAAGGCAACAAGAGGGAAATACCCACTTGAGTAGGTATCAAAAAGGTTCCAATGTGATTATACAATAGGCCACAGTAACAAGTAGCGTAGCATCTGTTAATGAATTGCATTTTATCAGCTTTCAGAATACTTACTATGATGCATTTCACATCTTCGCACAATTAAAGCTTTTAAAATTATATTTTGTTGCCTTTAGATACTTGTTTGATAGACTTGGTATAATCAGTGTTGTGCATGATGATAAATGGTACAATAAATCATATGAATAGTAGGGAGAATTATATTTAAATATTAAGACTTTTAGTGAAGTTCTTAAGAAGATTAATTTTGAAACTGTTAACAAAGACAATTCTACATTGAGTTCTAAATGTTTCATGTGATTGAAAAGATGAGAAAATGGCCTTGTATATAATAAAATACATTGAAGCTTAGCACAAACAAGTCCTACAGAATCAAAAGTCAATTTATGGTTTAGCCAACAGGCCTCAGGACTAGAAGAAGCCAATCTATTGGCTTCTATTCTCACTCGCAGCAATATTTTGAACAAGTCTTTAAACATCTCCAATCTTCAGATTCCTGTGACAAAATTCTATCTTAAAGACCTCTTAGCGATAACATTCTATGATTCTACTCTGAAGAGAGACAGAGCATTGCTTATTTTTCTCCTACTGAACCCAAATTCTTGGTTCCTACTCATATTCAACATTCTTAAAAGAATTAGTATGTGTGTTAATTTATTATGTTTCTATCATTTCTTAGATAATTTTACATTAAAAACTTAGCAAATATTAGTTCTTTTTGCTTGGGGTGTGTACGTATGTATATGAGTGTTTGCACCAGAAATGTAGCTTGCATAATTGCAACCATTGTGTACCTCCTAGATTTTATGCTCTGCTTTTTACTTTTAACATTATTTCATAAGCCTACTTCCAGGTATGAGGATGAAACTAGATTGAACACTTGAAAATAGCTTGAAACCCTAACATGTATTTCAGTGTTTAGGTACTTTTTTCCATTTGAATGTCAGTGCTTCAAATTCTCAGCTGTGATTTTTCATATCACTTCTATATCTAGCACGGAGCTGCCTGCTGACACTCCGTAAAAATGAATAACGAACAAAGTGCTTTGTATATGTCATTTCATTTATTAATCAAATCTAACTTTTCAAAAAATACTATTATCATCTACTTTTTCAAATGAGAAAAATGGGGCTCAGAGAACTTAAGTTGACTTTCTCAGTTTACCCAGCTTGTAAGAGATGGCACTGGTTTTATCATCCAAACAGTAAACTTAGCAACTTCACTATACTTCAGTCCATTTTAAGAAATATCTGACATTCTATCTTACTGAAATTTCATATTTTTTTGCTATTGCCTCTTGGATGGACAGCATTATGCATAATCCTGAAACTAAACATATAATAATCCTTTGTGTGTGCGTGTACTGATTATTTCTCACACTTGAATACCTCAAAATAATGAATAAATACAATGTGTTACAGATATAGATGGAATATTATTCAGCTTTAAAAACTAATAAGGACATTATGACACATGCTACAACATTGAGGAAACTTGAGGGCATTGTCCTAAGTGAAATAAACCAGTCACGAAAGAACAAATACTGTATTATTCCACTTAAATGAGATACACAGATTATTCAAAATTTACAGAAATAAAAAGTAGAATGGTAGCTGTCAGGGACTGGAGGGAGGAAGGAATGAGAAGTTAGTGTTTAATAGGCACAGAATTTCCTTTGGAGAAGATAAAAGCCTTTTGGAGATGGATGATGGTAATGATACCATGACAATGAGTGATGCCACTAAACTGCATACTTAAAAATCATAAATTTTATGTTATATATTTTTTATCATATTAAAAAGGAACCCTAAGTTAAGAAAAAAAGTCTAAATATTATTGACTGCTGCTTAATATGTCCAGATCTTTTCTTTTGTTGTTAGGTTTTTTAAGGTACCTGGAACAGGTTTTCATAACTTACCCAGCTGTTTCAAAATTACATGTATTTATTTGTTGCAGACCTGAGTAAGTAAAATTTATAAATACCTGTTCTTATAACCTGGCCAGGTGGACCTTGAAGCATGATGAACCCAGTGACATGAGCAGTAGTGTTGTGGGGTATGGTGGGTGGCATAAGGCAGGACGGAACTGAGTTTTGGGGCATCGATCTGTCTGTAGGGCTGGTCTCAGTCAGTAATCATAAACATGCAGTATCCACAGAGACTCAGTGAATTAAGTTTAGCTTGACAGCAGGATCAATGTGCAAAGAGAGCCAACCTAGGGGGTAGGGTTTGACCTCAGTTGGAAAATAACTAACTAAAGTCAGAGCAGCATGTTATGTTCTATTCAAAGACATATCCAGCAAGTGGCAGCAAGAATAAGGAGCCAATTTCCAGGGGAGGAGCAGGAATTGATGAGCTCTAAAGTCCTCAAACTTGTTGGGAAATCAAGTGCACTTATATCCCTCTTGGGTGCTGGATTGAAAGAAATAATTATTTGATGCATATTGCATGGCTGTTTGGTATCCAGGGCAGATAATTAACAAAATGAACTCCAAAAAGGAAGACTACTTCCAAATTTGTTGAACTAGTAATATGCACCTCTCAACTTTTAAGTTGGGCCAGGGTTTTCTCAATGGCTTTGAAGATATTATTTTCTTAAGCCAAGAGTAGGGAGAAAATCTTTCTTCCAAGTAAGCAAATTATTTTCTTTCTAGGCCTTTTAAATTTATTGAAACAGTTAACTTGTGGTAAACATTCAGCAGAAAAGGAAACATTGAGTAGTTGGAAGAGCCTGGCTATAAGGCAACATACACAGATTTTCTGACAGTAACTATAGCATACATGCTTTGGATGAATTAATCCTTAAAATACTCTTCAGTTCTACATTTCTATGATTATGACAAAGATTTGTGATTTCGAGTTGCAAATTGAAAAGAGTTAACTGATTTCTTACTACACTGTTAAGTGCAGTAACTTTTTCCAAGTACATTCAATTGAAATGAAAATACTACATTTAAGCCAGAAGAGATAAAATTTAGATACAATATATTTAAATCAGGTTTAAGAAGAAACTAAATAATCATACTTTAAAAAAATAATTTGAATATATTAAAAGAGCTTGATTTTTCAATTACTGCCTTTAGATATCAAGCATAGAAATTAATTATATTATTTTTCAGGTAAAATGAAAACCTTGGGTAAAATGTTAATGTGGCTTCACATTGTTAATTCCCTTTCATTGAAAACATCTAGGGATGACATGTGCTGGACACTGTGCTAAGTGTTAATAATCTGAAGATAACGCAAGGTACCATATTTTCCCTCTAAGAGATGATATGCTTAGGGAGAAAAGGGTACTTCCATGGGAACACCTAAGAAGACACTGATCCCAGCCTGTGGGAAGTGACCCATGAGAATGGAGTCCTTTGTCTGATAGAAAAGCTGGGGAAAGCCAGTCCAGACAGGGGGACCAGCATTTTAAAAACTACAGAGGCTTGAAAACATACTCCTCCTTTAGGGAAATACAAATATTCATGAAATGTAAGATTTGAAGGAGGTAATGGTGGAAAATGGGCCAGAATAGGCAAGTAGAAGGTAAAGAAGCTTTGTTTACAGAGAACTTGGACTTTCATTTTATTGAAAATACTAAAAGCAATGTAATAGTAATAATAACATGAAATAGTTTTGCATCTCCTTTGGTGTGGCCATGAAAAAACATAGATGTTGAGACAATTCCTGACCAGCTAGCTGAAGATTTACTGGTAAATTCCTTCACTTACACGAACATCAGCTTTGTCTCCTTTTATTGATTTATTTTTTATCTGTTTGACTAGATGATCTTTAGGAATGCTTCCCATCCAAAAAATTTATGAATTCAGTTCTGTCAGGGCTTTACATAAAGTCAGAATCTCATACATTTATGACTTTAAAATGTTGCTTGAGGCAGAAATGGAAAAGAATTTATCTTTCTGATGTCAATGGCTATGAAAGATAATTGCATCAGAAAAAAAGTGGAGTGGTAGGAAAACACAAGTTTTATCTCTTTTTCATATTTTATAAATGGCAGAATAATTATAAAAACATATGTGATACAAGTGATGTTTCAATACATATGATGTATAATAATCAGATCAAGGAAATTAGCATATCCATCACCTCAAACATTTATCATTTCTTTAGATGGAGAATATTGAGTATCTTCCATCTAGTTATTTGAAACTGTGTAAGATATTATTTCTAATTATAGTCATCCTACAGTAATATCGAATATCTTGTGTTTCAGAATCAACGTGACACCTTTTGTCATTTTATAGACCTAGTTACTGTTGACATTGTCATTTAACTTGTACTGTTTACATTGTCATTTAACTTGAGATAGGAGTTTAAAGCACTTCCAGAAAGTTAAGGTCCAATAACATAGTAACAATATGAAAACCTATTGATCAAACAATACAGAACTCAACAGATGTTCAAAGGTTTTTAAAAAAGTACTACTTAAGGCTTAATTAAATTCCTAGTTGGTAGTAGATATCAACAATCCAAACAAAGACTAACAAAAATTAGGTTAGGAGCTGTGCTTTGGGAGAGAGGACTGCATGGCATTTAACCACTTAAATCAGTTGATAAAATTAGAACTTACAGTTTTTCTTGTTGTATTTTAAATTTATAGTATTCAATATAAGCTTTTAAAATTTATTTTCTAATATAGTTGTCATCATTTAAAAAGGCACAATTTAAAATGTTTAATGCAGAATTTTTTTTTCTAGATTACTAGAAGTTTAACCTCTATGAAACTTAGGGAGAAAAGGGTCCCTCTATCGGGTCTATGAAATTTGTCAGTTTTAGAGTTAAAATCAATTTTAAAAATTCATGCATATATATTTCACAAATTTGAAATGGAAAATTACATGCACATTTTACTTTCCATCTAAATATTAGATTAAATACTATTTGGCTGGTATTTTCAGCATTTATAATATTGTTGATATTGGCTAATATCCTTTTTAGGTAATTTGTTGCTAATGTCAACATTTGTTAAATTAACATTGATTGCTGAATTGTTGTTTTGCCTTAGATCTCTGACATTACAAGATTGAAACAATAACTCAGAATTGTTTTTTGAAGTATAAAATAGGAAAGAAAATAGTAACATAGATATTACAAATGATGATGTTGTCCTAATTATAAAGAGGATAAGAAAAGATTTCCTGACTCAGCTTTTATTTGTTGACTTACCCTTTAAGAATCAGCTTTTTAAGTGACCTTTCCTGAATCTACGTTCTAGGCTGAGAGCCTCTCATCTGTGCTATGTTACCATTCTGCACAAACATCAGTTATTGCACTTACTCTCTCTCTCTCTCTCTCTCTGTGTATGTAACATGTCTACTGAGTTTTTTTTTTTTTTTTTTTTTTTTTTT
>NW_016812891.1:1980791-2016099 GCF_001698545.2 Rhinopithecus bieti | reverse complement strand
TTTTTTTTTTTTTTTTTTTTTTTTTTGAGACGGAGTCTCGCTCTGTCACCAGGTTGGAGTGCAATGGTGGATCTCGGCTCACTGCAAGCTCCGCCTCCCGGGTTCACACCATTCTCCTGCCTCAGCCTCCCAAGTAGCTGGGACTACAGGCGCCCGCCACCACGCCTGGCTAATTTTTTGTATTTTTAGTAGAGATGGGGTTTCACCGTGTTAGCCAGGATGGTCTCAATCTCCTGACCTTGTGATCCGCCCGCCTCAGCCTCCCAAAGTGCTGGCATTACAGGCGTGAGCCACTGAGCCCAGCCGTCTACTGAGTTTCTTTAAGCAGGGATTATGCCCACTCATATTAGCTGCCTAAGCACTGTCTAGAATAGTGGTCAATTAAACTAAATTGTAAGAAGAATCGGATGTAAACTGGATCTTAGGATATCATAAAATGCATAATGCAATGCCTTCATAAAATTGTGGAAGTTGAAAACTGTGTCACAAAGAGGCAGCATCAAACAGGAAATTAGCATGTGGGGCATTCACAATAGACCACTATCTGTTATCCAAATTTTCAGGTACTCAAATTCCATTTTATTAGTGTACATCACTTTAGTGAGTTTTCAGAAAACGTGTTTCTACTAACTAAGCTCTCATAAGACTTACCGGAAATCCAAATGTGTCACTTCACTCATCTTCAATGAAGGATATATATTTCTAATAACTAGCAATCAGTCAGATGTGGTGTTTCTCTCCCTCAGACATCATTACATTCAATTTATATACCAGTGCAACTAGTTACCAAGAAATGCTATTACAAATTCCTACTCATCCTTCAGGACCTTCAGGACCCTTTGGCTCTTAAATTCCTCTCCCTTAAAGTGTCTTCCCTGATACCTAGTTAGAGTTACATTTCCTGGTTACATGCTTCTATAGCACCCTCTGTATTTCTCCTGTTGAACTTGTAACAACAATGACAAGTAGGTAATAGTTTGTATAATTGCTACCGTGTCCCTAATGGGTAAAGCCTATGACTGCCTTGCCCACTTCCATAGCCCAAATCCTATGTCAATCACATAAGTGAATAGAGAATTTATCGATCTGGAAACATTTGACATTTTGCATTCTATTTTACTACTCTTTCAACTCAGTGTCACATCTAAACAGCCAATGGCCACCTGATAATAATATTTTGTTGTTATTTTAATCAACGCATATCAAACGCCTTCTACATGTGGCATAAATCTAGGACCAGGAAAGTTTCTCTTTTCATGGAACTTACATTTCTGGAAAATGAACAGAGAAAACAAACAGAAAATATCAGATACTTGTATGTTGTGAGGAGATTTTAAATAGGGTAATGTACTAGATAATTCCTGGCTGCTCAGTGAAGGCCTCTCTCAGGAGGTGGCATAAATAGTGAGATGTGGCCAGGCACAGTGGCTTACATCTGTAATCCCAGCACTTTGGGAGGCCGAGGCGGGCGGATCACGAGGTCAGGAGATGGAGACCATCCTGCCTAATCCGGTGAAACCCTATCTCCACTAAAAATACAAAAAATTAGCCGGGCGTGGTGGTGGGTGCCTGTAGTCTCCGCTACTCGGGAGGCTGAGGCAGGAGAATGGCGTGAACCCAGGTGGTAGAGGTTGCAATGAGCAGATATTGCATCACTGCACTCCAGCCTGGGTGATAGAGCGAGACTCGGTCTCAAACAACAACAACAACAACAAAAATAGTGACGCGTGAGTGATACGGTGTAAGCACCCCTGCAAGGATCCAAGGGAAAGCTTTCTAGGTCAAGGAAGAGCCAGTTCAAAAGCCCTGAAATGGGATTCAACTTGTACAATACTTAAAAAGCAATCACAATATAAAAAGCCAGTGACACTCAGAGAAAACTGACAAGAAGAAAGTAGTACAAGATGACATTGGAGTATTAGGTCGAGACTAAATCCTAGAGGGTAGGGTTGTGCTGGCCAAAGCAAAAGCATGGGTTTAATTTTAATTGAGATAGAAATACCTGAAGGGTTTTTAATAGGGAGGAAACAAGATCTGATTTATGTCTTAAATCAAATTCCTCTTCTCTTTGGAGAATAGAATATAGAAGATCAAGAATGGAAAGAAAAATCAGGAGATTACTGCAGGAGTCTAGATAGAAGATGTTAGGATTAAGCTAATGAGAGGGAAAAAGGAGAAGTGGAAGACATATTCAAGGTGTGGTTTTTAAGTAAAATTAGATTAGGTGTAGTACTGAAGAGACCAGGAGTAATCATGGGGAACACTTGAATTTTTAGTGTCCAAGAAATGCTATTACAAATTCCTACTCATCCTTCAGGAGGTTCAGGACTCTTTGGCTCTTAAATTCCTGTTCTTTAAGGTGTCTTCCCTGATACATTGTTAGAGTTACATCTTCTGGTTACATACTTCTATAACACCCTCTATATTTCTCCTATTGAACTTAAAATAACAATGACGATTTACCGAAATGGGGAAGACTTGAGGAGGAGCAGGTTGGAGGTAAAAAGCAAGAGTTACCCTTATGGAGTTTGAAAAGTATACATATATATGTAGATATCAAGAAAGATTTTGTATACAAAAGTCAGCATTTTCTCAGAAAAAGCAGAGCTGGAGATGTAGATTTGGGAGTTATTAACATGTGGAGGCTATTTAAGGACACAAGCCTGAATTTAGGTCATTTAGGGGCTACAGATGGAGGAGAATGGGTAGTAGAGGACTTAGACCTTACCAGCACGTAAATTAGTCCAGCCACTGTAAATGCAGTCTAGAGATTTCTCAAAGAACTTCAAATAGAGCTATTGCTTGACCCAGTAATCCCTTTACTAGGTATATACCCAAAATAAAATCATTCTACTAAAAGACACATGCACTCACATGTTCATCATTGTATTATTCAAAATAGCAAACATACGGAATCAACCTATATGCCCAATAACAGTGGACTGGATAAAGAAAATGTGGTGCATATATATACCATGGAATACTATGCAGCCATAAAAAAGAATGAAACATGTCCTTTGCAGCAACATGGATGGAGATAGAGGCCATAATCCTAAGCAAACTAATGCAGGAACTGAAAATCAAATACCACATGTTCTCACTAATAAGTGGGAGCTATACATTGAGGACATATGGACACAAAGAAGAGAACAATTGACACCAGGGCCTACTTATGTAGGTACTATCAGGTACTGTGCTATGAGCTGGGCAATGAAATAAGCTGCACATCAAACTCCGGTGACATAAAATTTACCTATGTAACAAATCTGCACATGTACCCCTGAATGTAAAATAAAATTTTTAGAAGTATATTATAAATTATATATATTCTATTTGAACATTAAGAAAATAATTAAATAAATATGTAAAATTTAAGAATTAAAGTCAAACTATAAAATGATATATTAATTGATTTTAATTATTTCAATGATCACATATTCTAAACTTTTCAAAGGATATCACTGTCTTTCTTTTTGTTATTGTTTGAAAACCAAATACTGAACGTTCTCATTTATAAGTGGTTGCCAAACGTTAAGCACACATGGACATAAGTGTAAGAATATACACTCGGGACTACTAGAGGATAGGCGGAAACTGGGTTAAAAAGCTCCTTACCATGTACTAAGCTCACCAACTGGGTGATGGGATACATATTCCAAACTTCAGTATCATGCAGTATTCCCATGTAACAAACCTGCGCATGTACCCGCTATATTGAAAATAAAAGTAAAAAAAAAAAGACAGACCTGACTCTTTCTAAAAATTAGAGGTACACCAGGGAAAAAATGAGCCAGCAAAGGAGGCTGAATGATCTACTAGAGAAGTAAAGAAAAACAAACAAATCCCAGGAGAATGTATCACAGAAAGGAAGAAAGGGTTTCAAGGAGGAAACCTGACCTCTGAATCATTTGCTAAAGCTATGTGCCCTGTTTTCAAAATTCCTTCTTCCTTGGCTTCCATGATTCTGTTTTGCCTTGATTCTCCTGTAGACTCTCTGGTCATTTAATCATCTGCCTTATTAGTGAGTCTACTTTTTTCTGTGTTTTGAATGTTAATGCAATTTGTGATTTTTGCCTTGAGACATTTTTCTTCTCACTTCTTATTGTTATTTTGAGAGATTTCATCCTCTTCCATGACTTTAAGTATTGCTTTATACGAATGAGCTCTAGATCTCACTTTAGCCCAGAGTCAGAGGATATTAAATAATACATTAGTGGGGTCAGGAAACTTGAATTCTAGGCCTGTCTCTATTAGCTACTAGCTGTGTGTTTTATAGAAAGTAACATAAGCCTTCTAGTCCTCAATGCTTTTTACACACTTCCATGAGAAGGTGATGAGATAAACGATTGCCTTCAGCTTTCCAGCTCCATTCAGGCCTTTTGAAAAGCAAAATAGGGGAAAAGAAATATATGTCAGTGTAATAACATAATTGTTTTTTCTCTTTCCATGTATTCTCCCTCGGGCAATCTATTTCAGTGTATGCCTATCTCTTTTCTACTTACTTGACATATTTCCTGATAAACATACTTTTTGGGAAAAAAATCTCTATTTTCATGAGACATAATTTGACATACAACTAAGGTGTACTTGATGAGTTTAATTACACAAGAAGATTTGGTGATGAAACTCTGCTAAACCATTTTGTACTTGGACAGGAACTATTGACAGAGTACAATTCACTGGAAATGTAAAAAATTCTTGTTGATGAACTGAAATTAAATTGTATCTAACAAAATAATTCATAATTTTAAAACTGCTCATCACCTAAAGAAAATAGGACTATGAGAAATGAGAGGCAAAAACACCATTTTGAATGAAGAGAGAGATCACCATATAAAGGAAAATAATCTGATAATAACTTTTCTGTCTTTAGTGATGTAGAGTAATTTTCTAGTCAGGAAAGTTATATTTGTTTCTTTTACTAAGGGAAAGGCCTAATATGTTATCACATAAGAAAGAAAGTTTTCTTTTCAAAAAGACACAGTATAAGCCCTATATGTTAAGGGTTCTGTTACAAATACTGAAAAGACTTTCAGATTTCAGAAAGAAAACTACAGGCATGCATCTTATTACTATAAGTCAAAGCTAAAGTGCAAGACCAATAATTAAGAGTGGACATAGCATGACAATATCTAATTAGCTCCACCTTCGATCCATGTTTCTCAAATTAACTTACTCTTAATGTCCACTAAGGAATCTTAGGTCCATCATACGACCTTTATACAAATCCCTTTCATTGTTTCTATAATAATCAAGCTGGTACTGCAATAATGTCAAACAGTGGCTTCAGGGAGTCTTATTTTTTTTCTGTTAGTTATACGTAAGAGTTCTTTGCAACACCTGAGCCAGGCCAGCCTTTGATTTTCCGAAGCCTAGGCTGAATCATGAAAGCAAGAAAGTAATTATTCCATGTATGCCAAACTAAAGACACTTGTAACCCCTTTGCCATAATATTTCCCAAGAGTTAATGTAAATGCATTAATCATTCTGCCAGGAGCTGAATTTATACTCTAGTTTGCATAAGTGCATCATGACCAGAAAGGCATTTTATGTTTCCAGACATCAGCATTATGATGTTTTAAACAGATCTCCTTCCCCCTTTGGAAGAATAATTTAAAACACTTATATAATGTAATCTAGTTTCCTAAAATGTGCAATAAGTTGTTTGACCAAGTTAAACATAAAGAATTATAACTGCTTTTGTAGATTTTAACTATTTTTCTAAAATATATACCAGAAAGTCACTCCCTCAGACAACCTCTCATAGATTCCCATAACTAACAGCATTTATTATAGCAAAGGTAATCATACTATTGTATTATTGTTGTAAAGTTACCAATATAATTATAATGCCTGTTAATTATTGATTATTTTATTGCGTATACATTTAATGAGTGCAATTATAAAGCTTGAGAGAGAAGCATATAGTTTGTGACTAAACACAGGGTTAAAGTTTAATTAAGTTTATCCCTACGACAAATTCAGAACATGTGCAATCCTCATATATCTATTTATATTGTGTTATGTTTTAAAAATGCCACATGGCTAATATTACTCCTTGTAGAGATTCTGATAATTTAAGAAACATTAAGTAAACTAATGCTCAGTAGCAGATATAATTCATACATACAATTGCTCTCTCCCTGTCACATGTGTGTCAGTATTTTTGAACATAAGGCATAACTTAGATCTGATCATATGTTTGTTCATTTCTTCTCTGGCACAAATAAGTCATCGTATATAAAACTCTCTGAGCTTATCCTTAGGGAAATGTACATTAGTGTTTATACATAAGAAATTGGGTGCCTGGATTGATGGGAGAGAGATGGCTCACTGGGCTATGAATGGTACCTGCCTGCACCTCTTTTCAGCAGTCAAGGCAAGGTGGGTGAGAGGAGGAAGAAAATCCGTGGGGTGCAGCTACAGCAGTCATGCACTTGGAGTTGTTGTGTATGGAAAGGTCAGTTGACCTGGGGTGATGAGTGGGCTATATCCCATGTGGCTGTGTTGGGTCCAAACTATTCTGTATATTCAAAGCAGAGAGGCAAGGGTAGGACCTGCAACTGGAGTCATTCATGTACCAGGCCTTTGGTATAGCCTGAATGGGCAATGTATCCAATCAACCTATCACTGAGTCCAGTCTTCCTCAGCCATCTGGGATGGCAGTCAGACCTCTGTCTGGAGTGTGTGTTACGGAAGAACCTAGCACTGCTGCTTTCCTATACTTGGCCCCTCTGGGGACCTTACAAACCATAGCCTGGGTCCATGTTGATGTGGGCCCCAGTGAAATCTGTGCTGCCCCTTATTCTGCCTACCCCCAACCTCTCGCTCCCACAAAGCTCTGTAAGAGTTTTGCCCATACAGACAATGAGTCCTTTAAAGGCTGCTGCTCTGGGCTTTATGCTCTGAAGGTCAGTGAGAGACAGCCTAGCTGGCTTATACAGAGTCAGCTCCAAAGTTATTCTGTGGACAAGTCCCTGTAATGCCATTAATTGGTTAGGGAATTTTTAAGTAAGCCACATAACATTTTTAAAACTCAGTTGCCTTATCTTCAAAATAGAAAAATTAATAGTATGCCTCATAAGATTTTAAATAATTAAATGAAACCACAAACAATGTCTAACTCTATGAATGGCACTGAATAAGCAATGGAGAAATAGTTGCCTTCTTTTTCCTTTATCTCTCAACACAGAACACTGTTTTCCTAACATTCAGCTGAGTGTAGTTTTTAAGTAGTTGCTAGGTGATTGCACATCATACCTAGACTGAGGACATGAAAACCACTCCAAGATGAACTTGGGAAAACAACGAAAACCACTTCTTAGAAAAGCCATCTATCCTTCCTCATCTCTTTCTCAACCTTACCTTCATCATTTCCTGTACTCTTTCCACTCTGAGACCTCTGCCCTTCCTCAGTTGGCTCTTCCACATTACCGTTCTTGTGTTCACCTCTTCTCTACTTTGTGAATGCCTTCTTTTAGATGAAACACAAATGTCTTCTCTGTAAAATCATCACTGATGTTTCAGAAAGAGTTGAAGTCTCTCATTTGTGCTCCAAGAATACTTTGTGCACATTTTTCAGTACCCCTCATATAAACATTATTTGATTCTTTTTTTGTGAATTTAAGGAAACATCAGATTAATGGCTGCTTTTGATGTTTTAATTCTCAGAAATATAAACATCTTCCTTTGAACAAGGAAAAGCCAACGTTAATACCATCAGAGACTTAAAACATATTGTAAAAGTTGAATATATTTCCATGTCACTTTGGAGCAACACAAATTATTTTCTGGAGTTGTGCCAGTTTTCATGATTGCAAGATAAGTACTTCACATCCAGTCTTACAGTTCCTTAATTCAGCTAACTTCTCTGCTTGTCTGTCTGTTTGGGCAGCATGACCTACAAGCCTTAATTAATGATGACAAGGTTTATGATGACAATAAACAATATTAAATACAATCTTTTGACCTTTGAAATATATAATTAGGCTAATGAAAACAATCTTCTTTAATTCCGGCTTGGTTCTTCTCAGGGCCTTCTGGTATCTAAGTAGCTGATTCATTCCTTAAATGCTACCTATAAATCCTTTGAGGATCTGGTATTGAACCTGTGTAAAAGTTGAATGCATCTATAAAGTAAATATTGAGCAATATAGTAGGCTCTTTAAGCATATTGTGAAATGGATTGAACAAAATAATAATTACTTTTAAGGGCAATGCTCTTTCTTATGATTTCCTTACCTATGCTTAATCTGATAGCATTTCTAAGTGACTTGCTTTCATCAAGCCTTCACAAGGTATTCAACCTTTCACCAAAAAAATTCCTTCAAAGTCATATATCATAGGTTTTTTTGATACATAATTAATGCATAATTATAAAATATAACATCAAGAAAACAGGCAACACCAAGTTGGGGAACAAACACAACTAACTCTTATTGGCACCACTGCTAAAACTTAGTCGATATAGGGAAATGAAGCTTAGTTACAACATTTAGTGCCCTGCGGACATGACTCAGCTATGATTTGTACAGGCAACAGAGAGCTTTCTTTAGAATTGAAAATCTATCCATCACGCGTATCTAGGATAAAAACGTGTTTGGGGTAAAATCATGTATTCATATAATTCTTATAAGACTCTATGAACAGTTTATATACACTGAGTTTAGATGTGCCACAAGAATTAGTCAAAATCTTTGTTAGATAAGTAAGTCCAAATTAGAATGGAAAATGGCAGCTGTCATATTGGATCTGACACAAGAGTAGAGATGGTAGAGTGGAGTGGACCTGGGAGGAGACTGGATTCTGGTCCTGGTGTCACCAGCACAGATCACGTGACAGCTCTGAGCCTCTGGTGCAAAGTAGGGATCACACTGTCCTAACACATGATTCAATGAGGTGATGAATGTGGCAACCTTCTAAAAGCTGAAAGGTGCAATTAAAAATATGTGATTCATTATATTTTACATATAATGAACACCAAATTGATCTGCCCAAGGAATGTCTAAAGTTTTATTTCCAGAGGCTTCCTTTCATGCTGTCAGATAGCACTTAAGGTATCTTCACTCACTTTGAAGGTGCCACAAGACACAGTTTAACACCAGAGATCCAGGCCATCATTTGCAGCTTGCAGATAAAGAGACTAAGGACCAGAAAGGCCTAACAACTGATCAAGAGAGACTTGGGGAAATAGAAAGTCTTTGCTTTCACTGTCAGCAGTTCCTACTTTTTGGCACTTTGCTCACATAGTGCCTTCTAATAAACAGCTCTGCTTAATATGTTACTGCATTTGCTGGTTCACTGAAAGGTACAGCCAGCATAAGAATGGATGGAAAAAGCAGCATGCATGGTTAAAATATAGCACACGCATCATCAGCACTGCACGGAAGGCCAGCCATGTTGAGGTATAGGTTATTCATTCTCTACACAAGTCTTAACCATCTGCCGTGTGCCAAGACTAAAACACGCTGCTCAATTATGTTTGTTTTAAATAAACCAGGCTTTTTTATATAAAATGTAAAGATGATAAAATTTCTAGTATCTCTTGAAAATTTTTGGGTAGTAGAGACAAAGGACACGATTTCTATTTTCACAGATAGCAATATGAAATTCCATATACTAAAGCAATCAGAATCATTGTCACACTATCACACACACACAGACATGAACACCAAAGGCAAAGAAAGAAAATTGCTCAAATGCATAAGGTAAAATCTTTCTCAAAAGACTATGCCATATTTTGGTCTATCAGTCCTAACCAGTTAACAAGTGGGACTCTCAAACTAGAAAAGGTTATCATATGCCCAACAAAAGGCATTTGTATGTTTTTATTTTTCATGTTACTGAATTTCAATGTGAAAATTATCACTTATGACCAAATAAGTTAAATAAAGTGCCTAAATTCTTAAAATTAGAGCCAAGTTAGAAACAAGTATTTTAAAACTATATGTCAAACTGTTCAACTTTGTGAAAAGAATATAGTAGGTTAATTTTTGAATGTGGCAAACTTTTATTTTGAGTATAAGAGGAGCCCTAAGGGATTAGAATTTAAATATGCCCAGAAATAATACTCTAGTAAAAAAAGGAATATTTTTGATCCAGTGAGAGACACTAGAATTAAATTTATGTTGTAAAAATATAAACAAAGGATAGAATTCAATGTGGTTAACTAGGGTGTAACTGTAGTAAAATAAATTAGCATAGGAACTTTAAAGCACAAGCCATGTGGCAAAGGGAACAATTTTAATATATTAAAACAAGCAAAAACTAAATGGAAAAGGATAACTAAGAAACAAATAAAAATAAACATTATTAAAGTCAATTAAAATTTTGCCACTGATGAAAAATGAGTTTGACTATGTAGGGGTCAACAATTATATCTTTGGCAAACTTTGTTACAGAATGTATTTGTTCATTGTAATTGGAGTTTTTTACTGAAGAAAAACTCCATGTTTAATATATCCTTTTATTCATAACTTAATGAATGATAGCTTCCTCCCTAAAACTTGATCTGTTCAGAAGCCTTTTTCCAAGTTCTCAGGCAGCCTTACCAAATGGTATCATTAAGTAATAATGTTTTTTACAATTTCAAGTACGTTTGTCCTGAAATTTCTCAGAGTGACTAATTCTTACCTCTCTTTATTTCTCCTCACTTTCTCCAGCATTTACTTTTTTATATTTGAGAAAGTGAGACTCTGCTGGAATATGTGTCCCCTCATGTGTTTCTTTCTTTTTTCTTCTGAATGAAAATAGAAAAGCAGATCTAACTTGGCACAGTTGAATATGTCACACAGTAGAGTGTAATTGAACGACTTCTTTCACGCAGTAATATGTTCTAGATATCAGCTGTGATTTAGATATTCAGTCATGCATCACTTAACAATGGGGATACATTCTGAGAAATGCATCATTAGGCGATTTTGTCCTTGTGTGAATATTATAGAGTGTATTTACATAAACCTAGATAATGTAGCCTACTATACACCGAGGCACTATGGTATAGCCTATTGTTCCTAGGCTATGAACCTGTACAGCATGTTCTTGAACTGAATACTGTAGGCAATAGGAGCACAACCATAAGTATTTGTATATGTAAACACAGAAAAGGTACAGTAAAAATATGGTATAATCTTATAGGACCACTGTCACAGATGTGGTCTGTAACTGAAATGTTATGCTGTGCATGACTGTATTTAAGGCTCATCTGGAGCTAATAAAGTATTAATTTCTCATCCTAATGGACAAAGTTAATGGGGCACTAATTTGAGATCAATTAGAATGTATTATGTCATACTCTTCTGTGAAAATGGTTTCCTAAAATACGTTTTGTGAGTTTAGGATAAATTAGAAATTCCTTTATTAATTAATTCTCAATTAATTAATTATCCAATAGTTATTGAAAACCCACTTCTCAATTATAGTGCTGTGGAGGATACAAAGATGAGTCAGAGGCTTCATCAAGGGAGACAAATACATGTTCTCACAACTCTACTACAAAATGAACAAATTTAAATTTTATAAAACAGACACAGTTAAAGAGCTATGAAAAGATCTTTGCTCCCTATTCATGAATTTTTCTCCCACTTGTGCTATCCTCATTTGACTGGGGCCTGTGTCTCTCAAGTCACTGATGGATTCTCTTCCAATGTCCTTCAGATAATAGAAAATTTACTGGATTGGCAATCTTCCAGCTTTTTACTCCCGAGGGTATTAGTGGCACGGAGAGGAGAATCAAAAATTTGACTCTGACTGATTTTCAGTCAATGACCTCTGTTCTCTGAGAACATGGAAATGCATAACCCTAAATGGCTAATTGGTCTCATTCGCTTATGTCATTCATGGAAGGAAATGTTCTGCTCTTTTGTCATAAAGCAAAGGTCATAACTCAAATGCCTTCTAACCACTATATTTCCAGGATGTGAGGGTTCATACTATTAATTGAATACAAAGTAGATATGACTTAGATTCTCATTCTTCACATATTTACTTTTGTTTTGCTTTGTTTTGTTTTGTTTTACAATTAGAACACCACACAGAGTAAAGATTTTAGCAGTATAAATACCCTGAGTATCATTCTTTATGGCCAGGACTAGAGTGAGATGAGTGAGGAACATGTCTTGGACACAAAATTTAAGGAGGCGCTGCAAAACTCAGTAATCAAGATAAAAATGTATAGTGCAATATTTGTAAAAATAAAAATTAACTTAGAAAATCCATAATGAATTAGAACACCACAATTTTACACAAAGGTACATCATTGTCAATGAATTTTTCTTTTGCCTTAAGCTATGGCTCAGTATGACCCTGGCAACCTCTCTGAAGCTTCAATGGCAATGGCCATTGTTGAACTGGTCATTCATTTAAGGTTCATTTGTTAAACGAATGACATACTAAGGGATAGGCCTGTAGTAGTCCAGCTAATCAAGCAAATTTTGTCAATTTCATTCCAAACTTAGTGTGCCTTCAACTGATAGAGTTGATAAATCATTTTAATGATATGTAGAATTCACCATAATTACTCTTGTCTTTCTCAACTTTGCAGTTCTCCTTTTGTTGTTTTTCTCCTCTTGTAGTTTTATGTTTCATACAAATTATATCTGACTTTTTTAGGTACTAATTTCATTATATTTTGTAATAGTTTGTTATTGCTTTCCTGATAAAATTTTGTTGCTTTATTTCTTCTGGAGAACTTTGTAAAATCACTAAGAAGACATGGAATGTGATCAAAAATTTAAAGCTCTGATGATAAGCCTAAACTTAAATATCCTTTAGGGTAATTTACTATCATTTCTAAAATTTAGCATTCTTTACTGCAATAGACAATGATTAACCTTAATTTGTCTGTCGGTTTCCTTGCTTTCCAAAGTGAATGATTGTAGCTTTATGGTGAGAGAGAAATACTCCCAATATAATATATTTGATGGCATTTATAATGCCAAACATTCCAGTTCCTTCACTCCTTTCAAAATTCTGAATGAATTCACATCATCTAGCTCTAAAACCAGTATCAAATATCATAGCATTTCAGGTGAAAAGTAAGAACCTTACCTACTCTCCTGGGGTAAAATGCCCATTCCTCTCTCCTGATTTTAATGCTATTGTTGTTATACATTTTACCTTTTATACATTTTACATTTTATACATTTTATTTAACAAATAACCCTATTGAACTGGGAAAATGACTTGAATGAAGATTTCACCAGAAAACCATACAAATGGACAACAGGTATATAAAAAATTATTACTAATCATCAGGATAATGCAAATTATGCCACAATAGGTATCACTTCACACCTGTTGGGATGGCCACTATCAAAAAGAGAAGAGATAACAAGTTTTGGTGAGAATGTGTAGAAGAGGGACCTCTTGTACGTTTGTGGTAATACAAATTAGTATAGCCATTATAGAAAATAATATGGAGATTCATTAAAAAATTAAAAATAGTAGTACCATATATGATCCAGCAATACTAATTTTGGATATATATCCAAAGGAAATGAAATCAGTATGTTGAAGAGATATCTGCACTCCCATGTTCATTGCAGCATTATTCACAATAGTTTAATAAAGAATCAACTTAAGTATCCATCAACAGATGAATGAATAAATGAAATGCGCTACATATAAACATTGGATTAATATTAAGCTTTAAAAAGAAGGAAGTCCTGCTCATTCATAACAACATGGATGAACCTGGATAACCTTGTGTTAAGTGAGGTAAACCAGTCATAGAAAGACAAATACAGGATGATTTCACTTATTTGTGTAACCTAAAACATTGAACTCATAGAAGTAGAGAGGAGAATGGTGGTTACTAGGCACTGGGTGTTCCAGAAAGATTGAGGAGATGTTGATCAAAGGATACAATATTTTAGTTAGACAGAGGAATAATCTTAAACACTTATTGTACAGCATAGTGACTACAGTTAAGAACAATGTATTATATACTTCAAAATTACTAAAAGAGTGTATTTTATGTGTCCCTACTAAAACAAAATGATAAGAATATGAGGTAATGCATTTATTAATTAGCTCCATTTAGTTGTTTCACAATGTATAGATATTTCAAAACATCGTGTTGTATACCATAAATAAATAGTACTTGTCAATTTAAAATATAAAGAAAAACAAAAAAGAAAATAAATTACGGAGAAAACTGTCAGTATTTATTTTATATAACTTCACATAATACACCAGTGCTGTCCCAGGAAATAGAGTTGTACACTGATTTCAGTCACTTTTCATATGAAGTTCTCACTATCTGGCAGAAATTCCTTTATATATAAATTATTTGGCATGGTTTCTTAATTTTGAGACCAATGAATTTTTTGCCCTACTTTCTAATTTCTCCTCAACCATTTCAATCAGATTCTGGAAGAGAAATCTGTGGGCCCTTTTGCTACTACACTTCCTAGAAATGTGTGTAACTGATAAAAAATAAAATAAAACTAAAAAAACAAATGCCAGGAAGCTATTTCCATGAAAAGAAAACAATAACCAAAAGAAAGACTGTGATATCTTTTGAAAAGTTTAGAATCTGTGGTCATTGAAATAATTAAAATCAATATATCATTTTGTAGTTTGACTTTCATTTTGAAATTTTACATATTTATTTATTTTTAATTTCTTAATGTTGAAATATATTACATATAATTTATAATATACTTTTTCAAGCTTTTATTTTACACTCAGGGGTACACGTGCAGATTTGTTACATAGGTAAATTTTATGTCACCGGAGTTTGATGTGCAGCTTATTTCATTGCCCAGCTCATAGCACAGTACCTGATAGTACCTACATAAGTAGGCCTTGGTGTCAGTTGTTCTCTTCTTTGTGTCCATATGTCCTCAATGTATAGCTCCCACTTATAAGTGAGAACATGTGGCATTTGGTTTTCAGTTCCCGCATTAGTTTGCTTAAGGTTATGGCCTCCAGATCTACCCATGTTGCTGAAAAGGACCTGATCGTGTTCTTTTTAATGGCTCCTTAGTATTCCATAGTGTATATACCACATTTTCTTTATCCAGTTTACCACTGATGGACATTTAGGATGATTCCATGACTTTCCTATTCTGAATAGTTCTGCAATGAATATCTGAATGCATGTGACTTTATGGTACAGTGATGTAATTCCTTTGGGTACATTTCCAAAAATATGATTGCTGGGTTGAATGGTACTTCTTTTTTACGTTATTTGAGAAGTCACCACGCTACTTTCTATAATGGCTAAACGAATGTACATTTCCACTAGCAGTGTATAAGCGTTGCTTTTTCTCCACAAACTTGCCAGCATCTGTTGGTTTTTGACTATTTTATTTCATTTCATTTCATTTCATTTCATTTCATTTCATTTCATTTCAAGATGGAGTCTTGCTTTGTCGTCCAGGCTGGAGTGCAGCGGCCCAGTGTCAGCTCACTGCAAGCTCCGCCTCTCAGGTTTCTGCCATTCTCCTGCCTCAGCCTCCGGAGTAGCTGGGACTACAGGCACCCGCCACCACACTCAGCTAATTTTTTGTATTTGCTTGTATTTTTAGTAGAGACGGGGTTTCATCATGTTAGCCAGGATGATCTCGATCTCCTGACCTCGTGATCCGCCCAACTCAACCTCCCAAAGTGCTGGGATTACAGGCCTACGCCACCGCACCTGGCCTAGACTTTTTAATAATAGTTTGTCTGACTGGTGTGAGAAGATTTCTCACTGTGGTTTTGATTTGCATTCCTTTACTGATTAGTGATGTTGAAGTTTTTCTCATATGCTTGTTGGCCACTTGTATATCTTCTTTTGAAAAGTGCCTGCTCATGTCCTTTGCCCAGTTTTTAATGGGCTTTTTTGTTTTTCATTTGTTTAAGTTCCTTATAGATTCTGGATATTAGACCTTTGTAGGATGTATAGTTTGCAAATATTTCCTCCCATTCTCTAAGTTGTCTGTTTACACTGTTGATAGTTTCTTTTGCTTAGCAGAAGCTCTTTAGTTACATTAGTTTAATTAGGTTCCACTTGTCAATTTTTCTGCCTCAATGATCTATCTAATACAGTCAGTGGAATGTTGAAATCTCCAAATATTATTGTGTGGTTATTTAAGTCTCTTTATAGGTCTCTAAAGAACTTGCTTTATGAATCTGAGTGCTTCTGTGTTGGATGCATATTTCTTTAGAAAAGTTACATCTTGTTAAATTAAACCTTTATGTTTATTTAATGTCCTTTTTTTTTAGCCATTGTTGGTTTAAAGTCTGTTTTGTGTGAAATTAGAATAGCAACTTATGCTTTTTTCTGTTTTCCATTCACTTGGCAGATTTAATCCATCCCCTTACTTTGAGCCTATGGGTCTCTTGAAGACAGCATATTGTTGGGTCCTGCTTCTTTATTCACTAGCCATTCTGTGCCTTTTAATTGGGACATTTAGCTCATTCAGTTCCAGGTGATTATTGATAATGTGCACGCTTCACAAATTTGTATGTCACCCTTTCACATGGGCCATGGTAATCTTCTCTGTACCATTCAAATTTTAGTACATGTGCTGCCAAAGTGAGCACTACATATTTATTAAGATGGCATTTTAATTATGGGAATTAGAAACCATAGGTCAGTGAGAAGAAGAAAAAATTGGCAGCAATCTGAATTCTCAGAGATGATCATTATTGTCCCATTAGTGTAGTGGGACAATAATTCAAGCTTTTGAAACTGATTTTTAATGTCACACTTCCCTCCACAATGTCAACAAAGTAACAATACATTATGAATATCTGTCCCAGATTCATTAGGTTTTTTTTTGTTTTAAGACAGAATCTCACTCCGTCACCCAGGCTGGAGTGCAGTGGCACAATCTCCACTCACTGCAAGCTCTGCCTCCCAGGTTTACACTGTTCTCCTGCCTCAGCCTCCCAAGTAGCTGGGACTACAGGCATCTGCCACCATGCCTGGCTAATTTTTTGTATTTTTAGTAGAGATGGGGTATCACCGTGTTAGCCAGGATGGTCTCGATCTCCTGACCTCATGATCCGCCTGCCTTGGCCTCCCAAAGTGCTGGGATTACAGGCGTGAGCCACCGTACCTGGCCCTTTTTTAACTTTTATTTTAAGTTCAGGGGTACATGTGCAGGATGTGCAGGTTTGTCACATAGGTAAACATGTGTCATGGGAGTTTGTTGTCACTAGGTTTTTTTCCTGATCCTCTCCCACCTTTCACCCTCCACCTTCCAATAAGCCCCAATGTGCATCATTGCCTTCTATGTGTTCATTTGTTCTCAGAATTTAGGTCCCACTTATAAGTGAGAACATACGGTATTGGGTTTACTGTTCCTGTGTTAGCTTGCTAAGGATAATAGCCTGTAGCTCCATCCATGTTGCCTCAAAAGGCATAATCTCATTCTTTTTTATGGCTGCATAGTATTCCATGGTGTATATATACCACATTTTCTTTATCCAGTCTATTACTGATGTGCATTTAGGCTGATTCCATGTATTTGCTATTGTGAATAGTGCTGCAAAGAACATATGCATGCACATGTCTATATAATAGAATGATTTATATTCCTTTGGGTATATCCCAGTAACACAATTGCTGGGTCAAATAGTATTTCTGTCTGTAGGTCTCTGGGGAGTTGCCACAGTGCCTTCCACAATGGTTGAACTAATATACCCTCCCACCAACAACGTAAAAGCATTCCTTTTTCTATATAACCTGTCTGCAACTGTTACTTTTTGACTTCTTACTGGTGTGAGATGGTATCTCATTGTGGTTTTGATTTGCATTTATCTAATGATTAGCCATCTTGAGCTTTTTTTCATATGATTGTTGGCCACATTGTATGTCTTCTTTGGAAAACTGTCTGTTCCTTTTCTTGTCTACCTTTTAATGGAGTGGTTTCTTTTTCCTTGTAAATTTTTTAAAATTTCTTATAAACATTGGATATTAGACCTTTGTCAGAAGCATAGTGTAAATTTTTTCCCGTTCTCTAGGTTGGCTGTTTACTCTGTTGATAGTTTCTTTTGCTATGCAGAATTTCTTTAGTTTAATTAGATCTCATTTGTTAATTTTTGCTTTTGTAGCAATTGTTTTTTGTGTCTTAG
Organism: Rhinopithecus bieti; assembly: GCF_001698545.2. Lineage (NCBI taxonomy): Eukaryota > Metazoa > Chordata > Mammalia > Primates > Cercopithecidae > Rhinopithecus > Rhinopithecus bieti. Next base: position 1,998,030 of record NW_016812891.1, on the reverse strand, counting down.
TCAAGAAATTTTTGCCTATATCCTGAATGGCATTGCCTAGGTTTTCTTCTAGAGTTTTTATAGTTTGGGGTTTTACATTTAAGTCATTAATTCATCTTGAGTTGATTTTTTGTGTGTAGTGTAAAGAAGGGGTCCAGTTTCAATTTTCTGCATATGGCTAGACAGTTCTCCGAGCAAGATTTATTGAATAGGGAATCCTTTCCCCATTGCTTGTTTTTGTCAGATTGTTGAACTTCAGATAGTTAAAAGTGTGTGGTCTTATTTCTGGGTTCTCTTTTCTGTTACAATGGTTTATGTGTCTCTTCTTGCACGAGTACCATGCTATTTTGGTTACTGTAGTCCTATAGTATAGTTTGAAGTCAGGTAGCATGATGTCTCCAGCCTTGTTCTTTTTGCTTAGGATTGCCTTGATGATTTGGGCTTTTTTTTTCTTTTTTTGGTTCTATATGAATTTTAAAAGTTTTTTTCCAGTTCTGTGAAGAATATCAATGGTAGTTTAGTGCAACTATCGAGTCTATAAATTGCTTTGGATGGTGTGGCCATTTTCACGATATTGATTCTTCCTATCTGTGAGCACAGAATGCTTCTCCATTTGTTTGTTTCATCTCTGACATTTTTGAGCAGCAGTTTGTATTTCTCCTTGTAGAGGTCCTTCACTTCCCTTGTGATATTTTTTGGCTCTGTATCTTCACCCAAATCTTATGTAAAGTTGTAATCCCCAGGTATTGAGGGAGGGACCTGGTGGGAGGTGATTGGATCATGGGGCCAGTTTCCCCTATGCTGTTCTCATGATAGTGAGGTAGTTCTCGCAAAATCTGATGGTGTAAAAGTGGCAGTTTCCCCTGCACACTCTCTCTCCCCTACCAACATGTAAGATGTGCCTTGCTTTCCCTTCATATTCTGCCACTACCGTAAATGTCCTGAGGTCTCCTCAGTCATGCAGAATTGTGAGTCAATTAAACCTCTTTTGTTTTTAAATTACTCACTCTCAGGCAATATCTTTATGGCAGTGTAAAAATGGACTAATACAGAGAACTGGTACCAACAGAGTGAGGCACTCTGTAAAGATAACCTGAAAATGTGGAAGCGATTTTGGAACTGGGTAACAGGCACAGGTTGGAACAGTCTGGAGTGCTCAGAAGAAGACAGGAAGATGTGGGAAATTTTGGAATTTCTAGACTTGTTGAATGGTTTTAACCAAAATGCTGATAGTGATATGGACAATGGAGTCCAGGCTGAGGTGGCCTCAGATGGAGATGAGGAACTTACTGGGAACTGGAGTAAAGGTCACTTATGCTATACTTTAGCAAAGAGACTGGTGGCATTTAGCACCTGCTCTAGAGATCTGTGGAACTGTCAACTTGAGAAAGATAATTTAAGTATCCGGCAGAATAAATTTCCAAGTAGCAAAGCATTCAAAATGTGACCCGGCTTATTTTGAAAGCCTTCAGTTATATGTATTCACAAAGAAATGGTTTGAAATTGGAACTTATGTTTAAAAGGGAAGCAGAGCATAAAGGTTTGGAAAATTTGCAGCCTGACCATATAGTAGAAAAGAAAAACCTATTTGCTGGGAGGAATTAAAGGTGACTGCACAGATTTACATATGTAAGGAGGGGTCAAATGTTAATTGCCAAAGCTATGGGGAAAATGTCTCCAAGGCATGCCAGAGACCTTCATGGCAGCCCCTCTCACCATCACAGGCCTGGAGGTCTAGGAGGGAAAAATGACCTCATGGACTGGGCCCAGCGTTCTGCTGCTCTGTGCAGTTTTAGCACATGGCACCCTGTGTCCCAGCCCACTCTAGTTCCAGCCATGGCTAAAAGGGGCCAAGATACAGCTCAGGCCATTGCTTCAGAGGGTGAAATACCCAAGCTTTGACACCTTCCATGTGGTGTTGGGCCTGTGGGTACACAGAAGACAAGAGTTAACCTTTGGAAGCCTCCTCCTAGATTTCAGAGGTTATTCAGACATACCTGGATGTCCAGGCAGAAGTCTGCTGCAGAAGCAGAGCCCTGATGGAGAATCACTACTAGAGAAATGCAGAGGGGAAATGTGTGTTGAAGTCCCCATACAGAGCCCCCACTGGGGTACTCTCTAATGAAGCTGTGAGAAGAGGGTCACCATTCTCCAGATCCCAGAATGGTAGATCCACCAACAGCTTGCAGCATGTGCTTGAAAAAGCCATAGACACTCAATGTCAGCCCATGAAAGCAGCTGCAGGGGCTGTATCCTGCAAAACCAGAGGGGTGGAGCTGCCCAAGGCCTTGGGAGCTCACCCCTTGTATCAGTGTGTCCTAGTTATGAGACATGGGGTCAAAGGTGATTATTTTGAAGCTTTAAGATCTAATGAGTGCCCTGTCAGGTTTCAGATTTGCATGGGACCTGTGGCCCCTTTGTTTTGGCCAATTTCTCCCATTTGGAATGAAAACATTTGCCCAATGCCTGTATCCTCGTCGTATCTTGGAACTAACTAACTTGTTTTTCATTTTACAGTCTCACAGGCAGAAGAGACTTGTCTTCTCTCAGATGATACTTTGGACTTCGACTTTTGAATTAATGCTGGAATGAGTTAAGACTTTGGGGGACTGTTGGGAAGGCATCATTGGTTATTGGTTATGAAATGTGAAAAGGACATGAGATTTGGGAGGGGTCAGGAGTGGCATAAGTTTTGGCTCTGTGTCCCCACTCAAATCTCAACTCGAACTGCTAATCCTTAGATGTTAAGGGAGGGACCTGATGGGGGGTGATTGCATCATGGGAGCAGTTTCCCCTATGCTGTTCTCATGATAGTGAGGGAGTTCCCACAAGATCTGATGGCTTAAAAGTGGCAGTTTCCCCTGCATGCTCTCTCTCTCCTGCTGACATGTAAGATGTACTTTGCTTCCCATTTGCCTTCCGACATGATTGTAAGTTACCTGAGGCCTCCCCCAGTCATGCAGAACTGTGAGTCAATTAAACCTCTTCGTTTATAGATTAACCAGCCTCAGGTAATATAACAGTGTGAAAATGAATTAATACACCATTTTCACTGTATTCCTAGGTATTTTATTCTTTTTGAGGCAATTGAGAATGGGAATTCATTCATGATTTGGCTCTTGGCTTGACTGATGTTTGTGAAAAAGAATGCTAGCAATTTTTGCACATTGATTTTATATCCTGAGACTTTGCTAAAGTTGCTTATCACCTGAAGAAGCTGTTTGACTGAGGTGATGGGGTTTTCTAGATATAGGATCATGCCATCTTCAAATAGGGATAATTTGATTTCCTCTCTTCCTATTTGAATATCATTTACTTCTTTTCTTGCCTAACTGTCCTAGCCAGAACGTCTATACTATGTTGAGTAGGAATGGTGAGAGAGGGCATCCTTATCTTGTGCCAGTGTAAAGAATACCATTACATTATTTCACATTTGCTATTATGATGTGAGATATTTTCTAATTATTTACATCAGCTATATCTTGTTTTCTTGATTCTATATTAAACTCTCTGAAATAAGATTTATTACGATTTTTTTCATTCCCACATCAATGATATAGTGTTTTGCAGAAGCTATTTGTCAAATCTAATTGTTTGAACTGAAAGACAAAGAGCACATTTTTAGCCTCTTATTTAAATCAAATAGGTCCTAATCACATGGATTAGTTTTATCTGACTGGAAATTCAAAATGATATTTTAGGATGCTTGAGTATCCACTAATACAGTTAACTCTATTGTTTAAGAGTATTAGATCTCCACGAGCTCATATTAAACAAATTAAACAGAAGTTTCAGGTTGACACATGTACCTTTCTTAGCTGTATTCCCAGATGACCCTTTGTAAAAGTAATACCTATTTATAAACTCAAAAACAATGCATTAAATCGATTGTCTTTCATAGCCTTACCAATACTGGAAATAAAAATCTTCTATATCTGTTACATAAGAGTAACAATAGAACCTCATTAATTCGTTTAATTTGGTTTTTCTGATCACATATGAAAATGGATATTTTCTAATTAGGAAGTACCCGTGTAATTCTTGTGCTATTTTTTGAGGTATTAATTTCTTTATTCATTTACTTTTTACTATATGAAATGTAAATCTTTATATTTAAATATGTAAGTGTGTTTTCTGCTTTCTCACTTCTTGCTTTGGTGCCATGCAGTGGAAGTCATTTCACATCCTACAATTTAAAAAATCATCACCTGAATTTTCTTAGCATATTTTGATCTCCAGTGTATATTTAATATTTTAATAAATAAATAATAAATATACATATAATTGCTCATATAACCAAAAATTCCTGGATAGACACACAAGAAAGGGTTGACAGTAGATACCTCTGGAAAACATAACTGAGGATCAGTGAATAGTGTTAAAAGTTTTTACAATAAATATGTGTTGCAGTTCTAATGCTTTAAAAAGTAAACAAAAAATCTTCTTTATTTTTTTAAATGGATTTNTAATAAATAAATAATAAATTATAATTTATTTTATGGAATGAATTTATAATTTATAATGTTGGGATATAACTATCTTTATTGACACTAGCTATTCTTAAATGGATAGCTTGTTTTACTGAACACTAATCCTTTCCTCAATTATTTGAAATATAATCTTCACTATATGCTAAATTCAGACTCAGTATTCTGTTCTACTGTTCTATATCTACTCCTGCAATAATAGCACACATCTTTAAAAAATGTAATTGTGTTATACACTTTCAAGTGAAAATGTTTTATATAATTGCAGATTCACATGCAGTTGTAAGATATGATAAAGGTCTCATGTACCTTTTACTCAGTTTTCCCTAACAATAATATTTTGCAAAACTATAGTCAGATATCACAACAAAGATGTTAAACTTAATACAATCCACAAATCTTATTCAGATTTCCTCAATTTTACTTGCACTCATTGTCAGTGTGTTTATTTAGCTCTATGCAATTTTACCATATGTATGAGTCTGTGTATCCCTTAGTACTGTAGAAATGCACAATAGTCTCACCACAAGGATCCCTTATGTTGCCCTGGTATACATATACTCACCTTCCCACTCCCCTCCCTTCACTAACGTTTGTCAATCCCTAATTTGTGCTGCATTTCTAAAATGCTGCTGAGGATGCAGTTAAACTGGATCACCTATTCATTGCCAGTGGAAATGTAAAATGGTATAGCCACTCTGTAAGATATGCAGTTATCATGTGACCTAGCAATTTTATTCTTGAAGTGAAAACTCATTTTAACTCAAAGAAATGAAAACTTGTAGTCACACAAAAACCTATACACATATGTTCATAGCAGCTTTACTCATGATAAAGAAAAAATAAGCAGAAATTATTGATACATGCAACAACCTAGACAAATCTCCAGGAAAATATGCTGAGTGAAAAAACAATTCCAAAAGATTACATATATATGACTGCATTTGTGTAAGCAACGTTCTGAAATTATAAAATGTTAGAAATGTAATGCAGATATTAATAATATTTGTTGGTGCATGACCCTCATGTTTTTCTAGAACTTTTCTGCCTATAATCATAACTTTCCATTTCAGATTAAATTATAAAATCTCTTTATCATATTTCCCAATAATGAATTGTGGTAGGATTGAATTACCACATCAAATTCAGGAACTTGACCTTGTAATATGAAAGACTGTTGTGTGAGACTTGAATAGCACTGCGAACTCTTCAAGTGTTCCTTTATGTTGCTCAGTAGGATTCATTCATTCATTCATGGTGGTTTTGTATATTTCTTGCTAAGCAGATTCTCAGTCACTTTATATAGATTTCCTTTTACTAATTCCTTTGATATGTTTTATATATATGGGGACCATTGATTTTGAACATTTCATAAAATTCACACTATTCATTACACATCAAATATACTAAGTTTTTTCTCTTATGTTCATGATTATTGAGCCTCAGGGTTTACATATGAGTTGCATACACACTTTTGGAAAATTAGATTTTCTGGCTATATTATTAAAGAGTCCTTAAAACATTATTTACGTGACAGATTTTTAAAATATTTAAAATAATAAAATCCTTTGATTATTTAAATGCTTACTTCACATATACAAATGCCAAATTGATGTACAAAACTTTGATTGTTATTAGGGTTGAACTTCATTTTTAGTTTCTTAGAGAAGATATGGAAAATCACATCAAAGCTCTTTGGGAGACTGGAGCACAGATTGTAGATTCAGACCCATCTGACTAAGTATCTCATATCTGCCACTGACCAATTATGATACTTTGGTCAAAAGATTTAACTTTCACCGAGTCTTAGCATTTTCATTTATGAAGATAAAAGCATCTATTTTTCAGTGTTGTCATATATATTCAATACATACAAAATATTTGGCACAGTGCCTGATACAGAGTTAGAAATCAAGAAGCAGATTATACAGTACTATTTGTTGATTCTCTCTCTCTTTTTCCCTCTCTCTCTCTGTCTATATATATATGTGTGTGTGTATGTGTATAAATATATGTTTATATGTGTGTGCCCATATATAACATATATATAACATCATATATGAAGATATTTCATAATGAACTAGATGCTGTTTTAGCAGGTTTTTTCAACGTCTATAATATATAGTCTAAGGATATAACATATTAATGCTTTTTTATTTTAGGAAGGTTTTAATCTACACACAGGTCCACCAGTCAGCATCATGGAGGATGTGTCCCGTCCAACTCCTGGCACACCATTCACATAAACTACAGGGGAGCACTGTCCTTTCTATTTGTCAGTGTGCAATCAGCAGGGTCAGGATTAGGCTGATAAAGGTGATGCAATTAAATATTAACTAATACTTATTTAATATTACACACACTAAAATATTAAATATCTCAGTGTAATTTCTAAAAATGTCAATTACAAACTTTTTTTGCCTCGAGCTCTGGTATGACTGCATAGCACTGTTATTGATCCTGTGTTTACATACATTTTTAATATTTTCTTGGTAACTTTTTTGCATTTTTTACTTTAAAAAATCTTTTTAAAATATTAGGCTAAAATATTATTTCTTTCAATTACTGAGATTTTTGGTGACCCCTTAAATTTTACTTCCAATGCAAGTGCCAGACTCACCTCACCCTAGTCTCACCCCTGATAATCAGCACAACTTTGTTTGGTAAATCTAAATATGCAACTATCAAATAATGATAATAATGATAATTCAAAACGTGCTCTTCTCTCAGTCCTTTTTCTCTCAATAAATGGCACCATGATGCACTCAGGCCAGAAACCTCAAAAGGTATCCTTAACTCATCTTTCTTCCTCTACGTCGCACATGTAATCCACACATAATGTGGATATGTATAATTCGCATGTAAACTAATCTAGCAAATTCTGGAACATATATTCTACACCCACTTTTTATCACTTCCCTAATACCACTTTAATCCAAGCCTAAACTAACTTTAATCCAAGCCTAATCTTTCTTGTTTAACTCAAAAAGACTGAGATAAATTTTTATAAAATTTAGCTCAAACCATGTCATTTCTTTCATGCTTTGAAGTCACATGATTTGTGACTTGCTATACCTTTAGGGCTTATTTTTTCCAAATTGGCTTTTACAGTCTAGATTCCAGATAAACACAAAAATATCTATATTCTAATCATCCTAGCCCTAGAGTAACTTCCCATTCCAACAGAATAAAATTCAAATTACTATTTGTGTCCCAGATCATCACAAAACCTGACTCTAGCCCACCTTCCCTCATCATTCCCTACTACTCTCAGCCAGCCTCACTCCAATCTAGCCATAGCATCCTTTTATTTGTACCAAATCTTTGAAATTCAGTATATATTTCACACCTGAGGGATATCTTAATTCATACTATTTACATTTCAAGGGCTTAATAGCCACATATTGAGCACCAGAGGACCAAGGGGTGAAAAATTAAGCTTTTATGACAATTACTTGCAGATTCCGAGCAGAAACTCTAAGGTAAAATATTGTTTACCTGAAGAATTACTTATTTGCTTTAGAAGCAAAGTGTTAGAGACAAAAATTATAGAGAAATGCAACTTCAAATATAAACTTGCATTTTGTGTTCTAATCTACATCTATAATAGCTATTGAGAGATTGCCCACCCATTAATTTGCTAAATTTATAAAGTGTTTGTATTAGTCCCTTCTCACACTGCTATAAAGAGCTACCTGAGACTGGGTAATCATGAAGAAAAGAGGTTTAATTGACTCACAGTTCCACAGGCTTAATAGGAAGCATGACTGGGAGGCCTCAGGAAACTTCCTTCCAGTCAAGGCAGAAGGTGAAGGCAAGGCAAGCACTTTCTTCACATTGCAGCAGGAGAGAGAGAGAGTGAAGGGGGAAGTGTCACGTTTTTAAACCATCAGATCTCTTGAGAACTCACTCACTGTCATGAGAACAGCAAGGGGAAAATGTGCCCCCATGATCCAATCACCTCCCACCAGGTCCCTCCCCTGACCGGTGGGGATTACAATTTGACGTGAGATTTCAGTGGGGACACAGAGCCAAACGGTATCATATCATTTATGATATTCCAGGCACTTTAGAGGTTAAGCACACACTTAAAATAGCCCTATGAGGTAGATATTTAATGAATTTTCCCATTTTAGAAATGAGCTTTAACAGAAGCTTAAGTTTAAGTAGCTCATAATGGTTATGCAGCTTGTGAGAATTGTTCTTTGGCAGTGAGGCTCTGCCCACTATACACACTGCCTTGCTTGAAAATCTTCCTTCTGAAGCCATCCCTTCCCATTTTCTAATAGGTTTTACTGTTAGATACTTACTTCTTATGTTGAAGTTGATCTTATAGTTTCTACAATTGGTATTGGCTCTGCTTCTATCACATTCACATTCTATCTCTCGCATTACTGACTTTCAAGGATGTGAACTATCATGTCTTTCTTAATTGTCTTCTATTCTAGGTCATCCATTCACAAAATGACAAAATTTTAAATAATCTCACCACCCTGGCCACCTTACTCTATATGTGTTTCAATCTGGAATATTTTTTAAAGATCAGTTACCCATAATTGACTATAATCCTCAATATGTGGTTTGGCCAACTAAGAGTAATTTTCGTGCTATTCCATCTGCCAAAAATACTTATTCCCTGGACTCATCTCCATCTATTTGAATCTTTCACTGGTCCTTTAAAGACCTGGTTTAACTGGCAATGAAATCAGTTCTGTCCCTATAGCCTGAAATGCCCTTTAATTTCTCTAATGTCTGAGCGTGGCACCTCTCTTTTGGTGGGATCCTGCTCTGCTTTGTATTGTGCTTGCCATTTGCATGCTTTATCTCTCCTAGTAATGTTAGAGTATTTGAGGGAGAAAATCAACTCTTCATCTTTCTATTTTCCATAGCAAATAAAGTACTGCACTCTCTTTTTTTTTTAAACTGCAGCTTATTTATTTTTTAAATAAAATTTGACATATGTGTCAATATGCTTTTTTTAAAAAAATATTTTATGTGTGCAAAACATACAGATTTGTTACATAGGTATGCATGTGCCATGGTGGTTTGCTGCACCCATCAACCTATCACCTACATTAGGTATTTCTCCAAATGCTATCCCTCCCCCAGTGCCCCACCCCCAAACAGGCCCCAGTGTGTGATGTTCCCCTCCCTGTGGCCATGTGTTTTCATTGTTCAACTCCCACTTACGAGGGAAAACATGTGGTGTTTGGTTTTCTGTGTCTGTGTTAGTTTGCTGAGAATATGTGGAAACTGCTTCATCCATGTCTCTGCAAAGGACATGAACTTATCCTTTTTTATGGTTGCATAGTATTCCATGGTATATATGTGTCACATTTTCTTTATCCAGTCTATCACTGATGGGCATTTTGATTGGTTCCAAGTCTTTGCTATTGTGAACACTGCTGCAATAAACATACATGTGCCTGTGTCTTCAGAGTAGAATGATTTATAATTCTTTGGGTATATACCCATTAATGGGATTGCTGGGTCAAATGCTATTTCTGGTTCTAGATTCTTGAGGAATCACCACACTGTCTTTCACAATGGTTGAACTAATTTACCCTCCCACAAACAGTGTAAAAGCATTCCTATTTCTCTGCATCCTCACCAGCAACTATTGTTTCCAGACTTTTTAATGATTGCCATTCTAATTAGCGGGAGATGGTATCTCATTGTGGTTTTGATTTGCATTTCTCTAATGACCAGTGATGATGAGCTTTTTTTCGTGTTTCTTGGCCACATAAATGTCTTCTTTTGAGAAGTGTCTGCCCATATTCTTTGCCGACTTTTTGATGGCATTGTTTTTGTTTGTTTGTTTTGTTTTCTTGTAAATGTGTTTAAGTTCCTTGTAGATTCTGGATGTTAGCCCTTTGTCAGATGGATAGATTGCAAAATTTTTCTCCCATTGTGTAGGGTGCCTGTTCACTCTGATGCTAGTGTCTTTTGCTGACAGAAGCTCTTTAGTTTAATTGGATCCCATTTGTCAATGTTGGCTTTTGTTGTCATTGCTTTTGGTGTTTCAGTCATGAAGTCTTTGCCTAAGCCTATGTCCTGAATGGTACTGCCTAGGTTTTCTTCTAGGGTTTTTATGATTTCAGGTCTTACATTTAAGTCTTTCATCCATCTCGTGTTAATTTTTGTATTAGGTGTAAGAAGGGGTCTAGTTTCAGTTTTCTGCATACAGCTAGCCAGTTTTCCCAACACCATGTATTAAATAGGGAATCCTTTCTCCCTTGTTTTTGTCAGGTTTGCCAAAAAATCAGATGATTGTAGATATGTGGTGTTATTTCTGAGGGCTCTGTTCTGTTCCATTGGTCTATATATCTGTTTTGGTACCAGTACCATGCTGTTTTGGTTACTGTCCCTTGTAGCATAGTTTGAGTCAGGTAGCATGATGCCTCCAGCTTTGTTCTTTATGCTTAGTATTATCTTGGCTATACAGGCTCTTTTTTGGTTCCATATGAAATTTAAAGTATTTTTTTTCTAATTCTGTGAAGAAAGTCACTGGTAGCTTGATGGGGATAGCATTGAATCTATAAATTACTTTCATGATATTGATTCTTCCTATACATGAGCATGGAATTTTTTTCTATTTGTTTGTGTCCTCTCTCATTTCTTTGAGCAGTGGTTTGTAGTTCTTGAAGAGGTCCTTCACATCCCTTGTAAGTTGTATTCCTAGGCATTTTATTCTCTTTGTAGCAATTGTGAATGGGAGGTCACTCATGATTTAGTTCTCTGTTTGTCTATTATTGGTGTATAGGAATGCTTTTGATTTTTGCACACTGATTTTGTATCCTGAGACTTTGCTGAAGTTGCTTATCAGCTTAAGAAGATTTTGGGCTGAGATAATGGGGTTTTATAATCATGTTATCTGTAAACAAAGACAATTTTACTTCCTCACTTCCTTTCTGAATACCACTTATTTCTCTCTCTTGCCTGATTGCCCTGGCCAGAACTTCCAAAACTATGTTGAATAGGAGTGGTGAGAGAGGGCATCCTTGTCTTGTGCCAGTTTGCAAAGGGAATGTTTCCAGCTTTTGCCCATTCAGTATGATATTAGCTGTGGATTTGTCATAAATAGGTCTTATTATTTTGAGATACGTTTCATCGATACCTAGTTTATTGAGTTTTTCACATGAAGCGGTGTTGAATTTTATCAAAGGCCTTTTTTGCATCTACTGAGCTAATAATGTGGTTTTTGTCATTGGTTCTGTTTATGCGATGGATTAATTACGTTCATTGATTTGCATATGTTGCACCAGCCTTGCATCCCAGGGATGAAACCACCTTGATTGTGCTAGATAAGCTTTTTGATGTGCTGCTGGATTTGGTTTGTCAGTATTTTATTGAGGATTTCACATGGATGTTCATCAGGGATATTGGCCTTATAAGGATTCTTATAAGATAATCCATTCTGAGTACATACGGTAGCTCAGATCATTGATTCTTTAAGTATCTGGCATGTGATAGAACCTTATGAAATATTTATTCACTTATAGAATAAAGCTAATAATTTTATATTCAGCATATTTAAGTGATACAAATTTAATATCTGAAAAATCCTGTTCCTCATAACAAACACTATGTGTTTTATTAAAACATATTCTCAGCCATTTGGAATCTTCCCCATGATATGTAATAACTGTGGAAACATCTGAGTCACTTAAATATTCCCCTTACAATAAAATATTTTTAATTATATAAACAACACCTCAAGATTTCTGTAACTACACACAAAACAAAATCTAATACATTTATAAAGACATTTGCAAAATCCCTGGAGTTAAGGGATACTTTATGCCCAAAGAACTAAAGAAAATATACATACAGACACTCACTGTAATATGAGTAGCATTCAGTTATTATCACTTACAATTACAGCCAGAAGATGAAAAAGAAGCACTTCATCATTTTGGATTTAGACCTCTGCTGTCAAAGCAAATGACAGAGTCAGAATCTGACCGTGCTGGTCAATTTGTTGTAGTTTATCTTTAAACAAAATTGGACGCTTTCTCAACATTGACAGTTTACTACTGGAAGAAAGAAAAGCATGAAATTTAAAAGTTTCAATCACAATCCTTTTTTGTTATATTTTTACATTAAAAGATTGACAACACAAAAGCCAAACCTGGCATCACTCCCTCACACCCATGTGTTTTTATGTGTTTTCTATTGTTATGTTCAAATAGTGGTACATAGTTTGGAAGACATTATGATCATTCCTCAGCATAGTACTTCACAGTAATATATAATTAACTACATATTTTTGAGATCCCTAATGTTCACTTCGTTTGCCAAAAGCCATGGTAAAGCTAGAATTAAACCCATTTAGGAGAGTCTTGAAAGGGAGGAGTGTACAGCAAAGAACTAAAAAATTCAACTCTGGAGTTTAGCTCTTGCTTTGAAGCACAGGTCACCCAAAGTCAGTGAAATTGAAGTCCTGTGGTAGTGACCTGAGAGTTCTGTGCTCTAGGCCTTGTGAGGAGCATTAGCACATTTTGAGACTGCACACTCTGAAGTGTGAACAGTCCCAGAAATGGGAGCCAGGAAATTTGCATATAGGGTGAAGATTCCATTGTCTGAGTGAAAGCCACTCTTGCTTTGCTTCAACCCCTGTAACAATCAGTCCAGCCAACTGTTTACATGCTCTCCATTATGTTAGTGTTGGCTAGGGAATGGTTGTTGCAAAGAGATTTTCTTTCAGCTAATGCTCTGGGGAACCGTGGGAGTTCACCAAGTTGACAGTTAAACAAGCCAGCCTTCTCTTTCCAAGAAACAAGAGAGTGACTCATGGGCTGTTGAGGTATATGTGACACTGAGCCAGGATATGTAGCCTGGACCCCAACTCATCAAGTACAGTTCCCAAGTGAGGGAGAGGGCAAAGCAGAACAGATAAGATTAGAAAAGAGAAAAAAAAAAAAGTCAAAATTATAGCATGTGTGTACAATGTTCTATTTATTCTTTTGTAGATAAATAGGGCCTCACTGATTGTTTCAAATAGGTCTCCTTTCTAGACTCACCATTTTGTTATTAGGGTATACTTCTTAATCTATTGGGAGTGGGAGAACCTACACCTTTAAAAGCTAAAAGACTACAGGTTTAAGAAATGGCATATGATTACCATTACCTAAAAGACTGTCTTCAGTACATTGCACTATTTTTATAAAATCAAAATTATGAGCCCAGGTTAATGCAACTGATTATAACATGAATTCAGACACATTAAGATAAATCTCATTCTTCAAAATATAACAATTAAATACAGGAAAGGTATTCATGCAGCAACCATGCAAATCTCCTCCGGAATTTACATGATTTTTTTTAAAGGTTTGAGTTTGACATGGTCTGCCAGAAATAAGGCCCAATTACACAGCATATATCAATCTCAGTAGTTTCAGGGGTAATTAATAGTAATGAAGAGTTAGACAGTATCGTATCAGCCCTGAAGTTATCAAGGTGTTTTGTTTGTTCAGACTTGAAGATTTGTCTTCTGTTCATACGATCCAACAAAATATAGTAGCTAATGCAGAGCTTAAGAGTTTAACAATTCAAAAAACTTCAATCTAAATATAATAATGCACTTTGCACCATATACTGCAAATTTAACCTCCAAAATTGATATTGAGACTTGAACTAGTAAATATATTGGACATCAAATGTAGAGAACAAATTCTTTGGACAGGCAGGCAAAAAACATCAAGCATCTATGTGTTGATAAAATTCAGGCTGTCCACAGACATTGCAAGAGTGACATTTATTGCAAGAGAACCTACAAGATCCTCAAAGGAAGTTGCCTTAGTCCCTTTAGGATCTTAAAAGAGAGTGCCATACTCGTTGGCTTATAAACAAAGGAATTTATGTCTCAAAGTTCTAGAGGTTGCCAACTCTAAGATCAAAGTGGGATCAGATTAATTTTTTGGTGAGGCCTCTCCTTTTAGTTCAAAGACAGTACTTTCTTGCTGTGTCTTCATATAGCAGAAGGAACAGAGGAGATTTCTGGGGCCCTTTTTTTAGAAGGGCACTAATACCATTCAGGAGGGTTTCACCGTTGTGACCTAATTACGTCCCAAAGACCCTGCATCCTAATATCATCACATCAGGGATTAGGTTTCAACATAAGAATTTTGAGGAGACACCAACATTCTGTTAATGGTAGAAGTAGATGTAAGATTTATATCTAATCAAGTTGTCATGCTAGTATGAATACTGCATGCAGAGAATTTTGCATATGTAATATCCAAGAAAATATTATTCCCATGACTCCTATGGAAGAAACTTCAATAGGATGAACTTCAGCCAAAGAAAGGGTACCTGGAAACACTATGGAAGAAGTAGCCTCAGATTTGGTATCAGACAAAACCAACCAACCAACCAACCAAACACCTAACATTTTTCTTTATACTGGATAGTCACTTAAAAAAAAAAGAGATTTAGAAATGTTAAAAAAAAATAAATTAAAAAGGGATGGGTAAAGGTATGCCAACAAATGCAAATATACACACAAAAAATATAAGAGTTGCAATCTTAATATCAGTCCAACGGGCACTTCATAATGATAAAGAGAACCATTCACATTGAAAATAGACAGTTATATATATATATTTATGCACCAAATATGACAGTAGTAGCATCTACAAAACAGAAATTATAGAAGATGCAAGGAGAAATAGAAAGTAGTATAATAAATCATTAATTTCCTATTCTCATTTTATTACAGTTTGACTAAACAATAAAGATGTTAAAGATGTTTAACATTTAATGAAGTAATTTTCTATCTGTCCATCCATCTATCACCTATCATAGATCTATCTTCCCATTTGCCTATCTGCCTATCTATATATTTCGTAAATTCTACAGAGAAAATAGAAAACTGTCTCTGCTAAAAATGGAAAACATAGCCTGCTTTTAAAATATTCACAAAAATTGCCTACATATTAGGCCATAAATATAACCAATCAATTCAAACTTCAAAAAGTATACAAATACATATAAATTCAATTAAAGTTAACATATATTTAAATATGTATATGTATATTTATATATTCATATATATGTATAAATGTGTGTGTATACACAATTTTTACAAGGCCCCAAGTGAACTGCAGCCTCCCTCTCCCCCGATAACTCTCTGACCATCTTCTTTGATCTCCCCAGTTCTCCCCTCCTCTGTATTCCTGAGAACATCAGCCACATTCTACTACAGGGCTTAAGTCGTATTCTTTCCTTGGAATGCCCCACCCAAAATAAGCATGTGACTTGCTTACACCTTTTGTTAAGCTTTTTATGTGTCAGTTCAGTGAAGTCTTTCTTGTTCATATCTAAATTTTCAAAATTTCAGATTATGTCTTGACACTTTTTACCTCCATTTGTTACTTTTCAGCACTTCCTTTTACCTAACCTACTTATATTTACATACTAACATACTGGAATTATAAATCTTGATTATTTTCTATCTTCCCCACCATGACATAAAGTCAAGGATTTCTGTCTGCTTTGTTCACTTTTGTATCTCTGGTTCCTAAGACAGTGACTGGAACTTAATAAATGCTCAATGAGTATTTGTCAAAAGAGTTTCTGAAAGAACCACCACCTAGAAGAAATGATAAAGATCAAATTTAAGATATTACCAAAAAACCCCCAAATATCTAAGAATAAACCAAATAAGAAATGCCAAGATCAACATTAAAAAATAAAGCACAAATAAAATTTTAAGTTATTACTGAGTAACACAATGGTAGCTTGGAACAGGTGATTTTTGGTAAGTAGAATTATAAATTATAATTAAGGACCATTATAAATATGTCAATTCTTCCTAGGCAAAGTGGAAGAATTGCATTGAATGCAATCCCAACAAAAATACTAATAGTTATTTTGTTGCTGGTGCTTTCTAACAATATGATTCTGAAATCAATATAGGAAAAAAATAACAAGATTATACCCAGAAATAACACAAAAGAGTAATGAGTACTGATCGCTTTGTCAGATATTAAAATATAAAGAAATTATTGAAAGAGTGAGGTTCTGCACAAACTACTTGCCATTTAATTATGCTTATATAAATTGTTAATATTTTGAATTTTCTTTATCATTTTGTACTTTATTTGAGAATTTTTTTTCAAATTTACTTTCTTCTAACATTTTTCTTTGTTGGACAATTCATGTTCACATGCAATTTATTTTAGCATTACATGCAAAAAGAATATTTATTATTTTTTCTCCAGAAATCTTAGCAATTTCCATGCCAGCATTTATTAGTTCACAGGTTAACTACGTGCTGCTCTTGCAAATATAAATTTCATTATATATTTCACATATATCATTTCACACATATCTACGTACTCATATCTATATCCATGTCTATATCTATGCTCTCTCCCACTGCTTTTCTCTCTGTAGGAGTCAGCTAAGGAAGGTTTCAACGTTTGTTTTCTTTTATTTTCCTCCTTTTTATACTGTCCATTCAAAAGTTATATTTGGTGATTATTTACACATATCTAGTATGGTGGGGGAAGGTATGACAAATTATCTGGTGCCAAGTAAACCGTAGTTTGTAGCCTAAACAGGCATTTATAGATATTGTTCTGGGAAATTTGCCAAATGGAGCATTTTGCCTAGTAAGTTTCGAGAATGATTTTTTTTTTTTTAATGTCAACAAGCAAAACAAAAAGAGGTTCCTAAAAAACAAAGGGCAGAAAAGTGGAATCTTTACTTGACAGTTTCAGGTAAAAAGAAAGGAGAAAATTATCCCTTTAGTAGAATATCTATAAATG
>NW_016812891.1:1975464-1980543 GCF_001698545.2 Rhinopithecus bieti | reverse complement strand
AAAAAAAAAAAAATTTTTGCTTCCCCCCCCCCCCCCCATTAAGCAGTGCCTGTAAGAGGCGAACAGTTTCAGGATAAATTAACCAAATAATCTTCTTTCACGTATGAAATCACTTGACTTTTCTCTTGAAATAATTCATTAATATGTCAGTGAATGAGTTTTATATTACTTTGTAATCAATGACCTCAAACTGTCATGGCTTAAAACAACAACTGTTGCATTTGCTCATGATTTTCTGATAAGAAATTTGGCCTGAGCTCAGCTGAATGGTTCTTCTATTGGTCTCATCCAGGTTTATTTCTGTAGCCAACTGGTGCAAGATGCCCACCTCATATGTCTGGCAGGGGGTGGTACTTGTCAGCTGGGCTATGCTAACTACAACAGATGAATCTCAACTCCTTCACATTGTGGCTTCACTGTTTCAGAGGCAAAGAGTGAAAGGTGCAAGGTCTCTTGAGGCTTAGAAATCACAAAGTAATTTCTGTCACATTCTATTGGTCAAAGCAAGTCACAATGCCAACCTAGACTTAAAGCGAGGAGCAGACTCTACTTCTCAATAGGAAGAGTGGCTAAGTTACATGGCAAAGATTGTGAGTATATAAATAGGAAGAATTATCATGGATCTCTGCAAACAATTTACCATAGTTATTATTATAAGAGAAAGTTAAAAATCTATGAAGTTTTAACAATAAATCATTCTGTGATTGAGGTAACAAGTATATTTATTATATAATTTAATTAAATAAATAAACATCAAAATAAATAATTTTGATGATTTTTCCCAGAATTTAGAATGTCAACTAAATATCTTTCACTTTCCACATGTGTATGTGTGTGAGCACAATATATGTGTGTGTGTGTTTGAGATTTGGTTTAAAACCTGCCATGGAATAAAACAACATAAAGTTTTTTTGTCAGATTAAAAACCAACTTAGAACTTACATGTGGGAGGTGGTAGGGAAAATAATTTGCCTTTGTGAGGTTAACAGCAAGTGTTTTTATTTATTTCCTGACAGTAATTAGTAGATGGGATGAATAGTTTTTATAAGGTATTTGTTTTTTTAGTTGATACCATTTCACTTCAATGTAGAATTATGTAGAAATGAAGTGTGCTTCTCTTTCACAATTAGGTTACACATTGATTCAATGCCACCTGAGTGGAGAACAACTTCTTAAAAGTAGTTAAAATGTTAGATGCTGATACTTAAGTGCTTAGTCCATTCTGACCAATTAAAATTATTTAATATACATAAATAATGGCAGGATTGTATTTTATAGTAATGAAGAACACAAAGTAAGCCTAGCTTTAGGAAAGGGAAGTGGCTCACTACACAACACCTGAGACTTTGCTTGAGCTTAATAAATTAACTGTCTTGTTAAAAAAATAATAATAAATATTAAGCAAGCATGACACCTTTTTTTCCCCCACACAGACTTTATACACAGTTGACCCTTGAACAGCATGGGTTTGGAATGCAGGTGCACACTTATATGTAGATTTTGTTCAACCAAAGCACCTATGGAAAATACAGCATTTACAAGATGAGAAACCCAAGTACACAGAGGATCAACCTTTCATATAACACGAGTTCCACAAGGCTAATTGTGGCATTTGAGTATGCAAGGATTTAGTTATATTCAAGGGACCTGACACAAATCCTGTACATGTAACGAGGGACAACTGTATAATCTATTGTTTATTACCTAATCCCTTCACTTTTGATACTCAGCGAGGTTAAGAATGTCTTGTCCAAAACCACTTAGTTGATAATAAAAGAGGCTAAAAACCCAAATCCTTTACCCAACTATTAGAGCAGTACTGTTTTCTCTTTCTCAACCATTCAGGGTTCACACTGAATGATTTCATATTAACCTGACTACTTGACAGTTCAGTTCTTCCTCTTCTAGGCATTTGGCCGATTCCACCCAACCCCATTCCATTTTTTTTTTTTTTTTTTGATGTGGGTGGAACAGGTGTAGGGGTATCAATGGCAGAACTCTCTTCCTTGAGAATATTTTAATGATATTATAAAAATTAATTTACTTTAAAGTCTGAGCACAGTTAATGCCATGACATTAAACTTTTTTGTTAAAATAAAGTGTTTTATTCAAGTCAATTAATTTTTGTAGCCGCATTCAAATTTTATCAAAGAAGTTAATTCTTTGAATAGTCATCAATACAACATATGGTGTAGTAAACATTGGTTTATTAAAATAAAATGTTTCACTCAATCCAAATAGCCAATTTCATTATGTTTATCATTAATTATTTATGTTTCAGCATTTGAGAAACTGAAGAATTCAAAAAATTATTATGTATGGAAATAAGTTTTACGTAGAAAACAATTTTATGGAAAATAATTTTCACTTCAGGTACATTAAGTCAATAACTCATTTACAAGTTTGCCCATTGTATTTCACACAATCATATTTTTTTATTTAACAGTCATTATAGAAAAGGTATTTTTCAGAGGGTATATACATATTAGGGTGAAATGTATCCAGTTGTCATTTTGCAGCAAGATTGGCAATTTCAACAATATTGAATCTAACGTACACATTAGTTGTATATTATTCTCAATGATTTGAATGTACTATGGTTCTATATACATGCATTTCTACTTAAATTTTCTTCAGTAAACATAGATTATTAATTCAACAAATATAAACTGAAATCAACGGAATGAAGCTTTTAAAATGGCAAATTGCTAGATCAGAGTTTTGACAGAACCATGTAAGTTTTAAGAGATAAAAAATTGATTTATAAAAATAACACATGATATTCACCCTCCCTGGATAATATAGCTTTGCTTTTTTTAAGTAAAGGTAAGAAAAAAATCATTAGAATATTTTAGGCAAAAGTAAGGATATAAGTAAAAGAAGACTGGGTCACAAACAAGAAGTTGTGGGTAGAAGAGAAAAATGAAAAAATATATATATTTTACCAAAAAGTTCAGAATTATCACTGACCATATTTATGCCTAAGTATTACATGCAATCTATAATTAGAATCAGGAAATGATGTTATGTCAGACTTCCTGTATTCACAAAAATACACCAATTGGAAGACTGACCATGAAGACATTCTTTTCTAATGATAGCTGAAACTACTGCTGTAATTGACAAATAATCTTTAAAGACAGAAGCTTTTTATTAAATGTTTCATCTCAACATTGGGAATGTTATTTTCCACTGAAAGAATATTCATTTGTTCAGTGCTGCTACAAAATATTATGAAAATTAAAGCTATGATGTAATATTTTGAGTTTTTTAGCACCCCTAAATTCAGTTTGGAGAGCACACATGGGTACCCAAAATGCTGCTCCCATTTTAAATTTGTGTTTTCTAACATTCCTATAATTGTGTTTGGTAGTGACATTGATTGGAGTTATCTCCAAACAGTTTTTTGTTGTTATCTCTAGCAATAATAAAGATATGATTTGTAGAAGCACCATTGTCCCTTGCCTCATCATTGTTACCAGATTATTCCCTCTTTTCTAAGGAATTGAGACGTTCTCCAGTCTTTTCAGTCATTATTCTAACAAGTCCTCAATGTTCAGTAGGGCTCTTCAGCCCAGTGGCTTACATGGGGATCTTCTTAGACAGAAACTCCCAGAGAAATATCAAGAATATAGACAGCGCTACCACATAGAGAGATCTCCTCCAAATTCCAATACTGAGTTTCAGATGAGGCTCCTCACTGTCACTGTGTACCTTGATGAGCCAGAGGTCAATATTATTAACCTCTTTGACCTGATTCTGCTCATTTCAGAACTTCCAGGAACTTCTTAAGTTTCTATTCAACAAATGTTGGCTACTCATTGTCTTTATGTTGTTGTTGTTATTGTTACTATTATTATGAACCAGGCAATCTGTTAGTTACTGGAGATATAAAAATAAGCAAAAGGACATAGTTTTTGCCTTCATAGACAGAAAGAGTGTAAGTTATCCAGAATGTGTCATAAATAAGATAAAATTTCCACACTTTCAATCAGCTTTCAGCTGCACACATTCAAGTTGGTGCATGTAATGTCATCATAAAAGAATACTTTGCACAGATCTCTGGTGGTCCCTTGGAATTGAGACCATAACTACCTAAGAGTCCTCCCCCTTCCTACTAGATGACACTCATTGAGTATTATGTGCTAAGCACTACTTCATATATTTTATGTTAGCTTTAAGAATCATCACTGTAGTCCTGTGAAGCAAGTGGTATTATCTTTATTTACAGATGAGAAAACTGAGGCACAGAATATTTTAATGACTTGCCCAAGACCACAAAGCAGGCTTCAGACCATAGGCCATACACACACAGGAGACAGAAAAGCAATCAGAAAGCTCCTTATCATGGAAGATACAGGTGGCATAGTGAGTAGAATTGATGCAGAATACATCATGGAACAAGATTATTATTATTTGTGGGGAAAAGAAAGAGAGATCAGCCTGTTACTGTGTCGATATAGAAAGAAGTAGACATAAGAGACTCCATCTGGTTCTGTATTTGAGATGCTGTTAATCTGTGACCCTACCCCAACCTTGTCCTTGCAAGAGACATGTGCTGTGGTGACTTAAGGTTTAAAGGATTTTGGGCTGTGCAGGATGTGCTTTGTTAAACAAGTGCCTAAAGGCTGCTTGCTGGTTAAAGGTCATCACCATTCTCTTAATCTCAAGTAAGAGAAAAGCATTTATCTCCTGCCTGTCCCTGGGCAATGGAACATCTCCGTGCAAAACCCGATTGTATGCTTTGTTTACTGAGCATGGAGAAAATTGCCTTTAGGAATAAGGTGGGACTTGCTGGAACAATGCTGCTAAAAGGTTTATGGAGATGTTTGCATATGCATCTCAAGGCACAGCATTTTCCTTTAAACTTATTCATGTCACAGAGATCTTTATCTATATGTCTTACTGCTGATTTTCTCCCTAAAATGATCCTATTGTCCTGCCACTCCCTTATCTTTTTGATGGTAAAGATAATTATCAATAAATACTAAGGGAACTCAGAGACCGGTGCCGGCGTGGGTCCTCTGTAAGCTGAGCGCTGGTCCCCTGGGCCCCGCTTTTCTTTCTCTATACTTTGTC
>NW_016812891.1:1930734-1972696 GCF_001698545.2 Rhinopithecus bieti | reverse complement strand
AAAGAGAGATCAGCCTGTTACTGTGTCGATATAGAAAGAAGTAGACATAAGAGACTCCATTTGGTTCTGTATTTGAGATGCTGTTAATCTGTGACCCTACCCCCAACCTTGTCCTTGCAAGAGACATGTGCTGTGGTGACTTAAGGTTTAAAGGATTTTGGGCTGTGCAGGATGTGCTTTGTTAAACAAGTGCCTAAAGGCTGCTTGCTGGTTAAAGGTCATCACCATTCTCTTAATCTCAAGTAAGAGAAAAGCATTTATCTCCTGCCTGTCCCTGGGCAATGGAACATCTCCGTGCAAAACCCGATTGTATGCTTTGTTTACTGAGCATGGAGAAAATTGCCTTTAGGAATAAGGTGGGACTTGCTGGAACAATGCTGCTAAAAGGTTTATGGAGATGTTTGCATATACATCTCAAGGCACAGCAATTTCCTTTAAACTTATTCATGTCACAGAGATCTTTATCTATATGTCTTACTGCTGATTTTCTCCCTAAAATAATCCTATTGTCCTGCCACTCCCTTATCTTTTGATGGTAAAGATAATTATCAATAAATACTAAGGGAACTCAGAGACCGGTGCCGGCGTGGGTCCTCTGTAAGCTGAGCGCTGGTCCCCTGGGCCCCGCTTTTCTTTCTCTATACTTTGTCACTGTGTCTTATTTCTTTTCTAAAGTCTCTCGTTCCACCTAACGAGAAACACCCACAGGTGTGGAGGGGCAGGCCACTCCTTCAATTATTTTATTGTGTCTGAAAGCTAAAATTAGGAAATAATGGAAATCTTCAAAAATAGGGATAAAGTAGGATCTAAGTGAACAATGAAATACTATATAGTACTGAGAATCACTGAGTATGTTTAATGGCACAGAAAGAAATCATATGACTGTTGAGAGAAGATAAAAACAGATTACAGGACAGCAAGTAGAGTTTTGTGTAAAATTGCATATATGTGTGTGGTTGCAAAGAGAAATACCTCAAAATATACTCACCAAGAATAGTTATTTGGGAATGTTGAGATATCATTTAAGCTTCACACTTCTGTTGGTACCTTTGTATGCCATGGAAGTTTATTTCTACTGTAATAGTATGAATTTTACAAAAAATAAAGCTATATATTAAATAACAAAAGTCATAATAAAAAGGATTCTGAGTGCAGATATCTAGGTCCTGTCTAAGCTTTGCATCTAGCTATCGGTATGATCTTGAGCAAATCACTTGAATTCTCTCTATCTCAGTTTTATCAAGTTTCAAAAATAAGCTTTGCAAATTTTTTTCTTCTAGATACTATGACTCATTTATTCAGAAGTTGCTTGGTTGCCTACGTGTTCAGTGTGGGGCTAGACTACTAGCTTGGACTAACTTAGA
Organism: Rhinopithecus bieti; assembly: GCF_001698545.2. NCBI lineage: Eukaryota > Metazoa > Chordata > Mammalia > Primates > Cercopithecidae > Rhinopithecus > Rhinopithecus bieti. The sequence goes on along the minus strand of NW_016812891.1, from coordinate 1,971,332 downwards.
AAACTGGGAAAAGAACCAGACTTGCCTCAAAAACAATTTCTCCCCTTTCTCTTTCTCCTTTCTTCTCTCTTTAGACTCTGTATTAACAATGAAAGTCAGCTACAGATAAACAGAATTCAATCACTGTGGCCAAAAGACAGGAACTTAGCTGTGGTCAGTCCCCCACATCTGATGTTCTCGTGGTAGAGTTCAGGGTTGGAGACTAAGCTGGAAGGAAGGATTGGACTAGGAAGAACTGCATAATCAGACATGCCGTATTCACACACGAACTGCCAACTCCAGCCAGAAATCTTCACAGCTTTTTGAATAATAAAGTGGATAAATGAGAAGAGGCTTCAGTAAGTTAGATCAAGGAAGTTCTCAGTACCCAGAGCCATGCTGGGAAGAGTCATTAGATAATAATAACCAAATGTATTTTCCTTGACTGTTCTATAGGATTCAGGAGTGTTACCAAATTGTGCCTCCAAATCTTAAAAATAAAAGCCTCAATCTCTATGTCATCATGTATTAATTTATTTAGTCATCACTTACTGAATACCTACTGGTTGTCAAGGACTATACTGGGATACAAAAATGAATAAATTGTGGCCCTCAGAGTGAGTAAGACATTAAGGAAAACCTGTATGTATGTGTGTGTGTGTGAGTATATATATGCAGATATTGTAATATAATATGGCAAGTGCAATGATGGTGGGCAAGAAAGTCACAGGAGCCCACAAGAGAGAGGGTCTCTAGATCTCAAACCCCTAGCAAGAGCAGAAAATAAATTCCTTTGTCTTACCAAAAATTAAGCCACCATCCTTCAAAGTATTAGGAAGATGTATAGATTTCAATAGGATAGATGTTTTCCCCATGCATTTCTGTTCACTAGAAAGGGTTTTATAAACTATAATTATTAATAGATGTTACCCAATTTAGAAAGGTATAACTAACCCCAGACAACTCCCAAAATCATGGGTAAAGACCCATAGTTGAAGGCTTAAAAAGTCCCCAATTCCCCACAAATACACATGCACAGTAGGACCTGAAAGAAAAATTTCCTTTGGCCACTGTAGTTTAGTTTGTTTCCTAGGACTATAGGAATCTGTACATTTGTTTCCTAGGACTGCCATAGCAAATTGCCACAAACTGGGTAACATAAAACAATAAAAATTTATTCTTTTTACAGTTCCGGAAGCCAGATGTCCAAAACTAAGGTGTCAGCAGGCCTTATTCCCTCCAGAAGGAATATGGGAGATTCTGATCCTTGTCCCTTCCAGCTTCTGGTGGTGTCAAGTGTTCCTTGACTTGGGGTTCCAATTTCTGCCTCTGTGGTCACACTGCCTCCTCCTTCTCTGTGTGTCTCTCTTCTGTGTGTACCTTATAAGGACACTGGCGATTGGATTCAGGACCCATCAGAATATCCAGAGAAATTTCCTCAGTTTAAGATCCTTAATTTGCTTAATTTGGTTACATCTGCAAAGACCCATTTTTTCTTTCTTTCTCTTTCTTTCTTTTCTTTCTTTCTTTCTTTCTTTCTTTCTTTCTTTCTTTCTTTCTTTCTTTCTTTCTTTCTTTTCGCTCTCTCTCTCTCTCTCTTTCTTTTTTTCTTTTTTGAGATGGAGTCTCACTGTTGTCACCTGGGCTGGAGTGCAATGGCATGATCTCGGCTCACTGCAACCTCTGCCCCCCAGGTTCCAGCAATCCAGCAATTCTTCCACCTCAGCCTCCTGAGTAGCTGAGATTTCAGGCACCTGCCACCACGCCCAGCTAATTTTTGTATTTTTAGTAGAGACAGGGTTTCACCATGTTGGCCAGGCTAGTCTTGAACTCCTGACCTCAGGTGATCCATCTGCCTTGGCCGCCCAAAGTGCTGGGATTACAGGCGTGAGCCACCACACCCAGCCCAAGGACTCATTTTCTAAATAAGGTAACGTTGACAAGTTCCAGGGACTAGGACTTCATATCTGTAGATGACCATTAATTCAGTTTCCTATACCACATGGCTCAACCCACTTTCAAGCTTGAAATTGTCATTTGGTTAATTCTTTAGCATCAATAACAGATTTTACATAGAATTTTAGAATCTTTCCGTGAAAACAAAAGGTCTTCTTTGGAAAAGTCAGGAGGGACTAGTCCCCTTTGGTATCACCTGATTGAAATTCCAAAAATTGGAGAACCAAGAAAGAATTCTGAAGGAATGGAGACTTGATCATCCAGTAACAATTTTGGAGACACATACATTTTGAAAAGGCTTCCAGGATTTCATGGGTGGCTTTTACAAGTGGAAAGCAATTTGTTCCTGGTAGAGCTGGGATATCAAATGAATTTTTTCACTGTAGGCAGTGAATAATATATTTATCAGGCCATCTCTTTAATTTCTAAGTGAGTGGTTTGATAGACATCCTAACTCTCAGGTCATATCCTTCCATACACTATGTCCAGGGACAGTGGCGAGTTAAGTTGAAAAACATTTTTGTAGAAACCAAAGAGTTCAGCTGATACCTTTAGTACATCTTCTTAGCATTCTTAAAAAACCGTACATGTCACTATCATTCACTGTTTACATTTAGCATCTTTATTATCCACTGATAAACTTCACCCAAGTAGATGACAACCTACATCCAAACATATAATTTTAAAAATATAATGTCTAAGAAATGTTATACATTGTTTCTCATTGCATTCTCTGGAAACTTCATTATGATTTGGCAACATCTCATAATACTAGGTCACTGGCTATGGTAGGTCACCTCTAGTGTTTATAAATTAGTTCAAGCATTTCCAGAAGCAAGAAGATTAAATCACACCCAAGAGTTATTTTTATATGACATCAACAATTAAAGTCACAGCTGAATCTAGTTTAACTACTGTTTAAGTCACCCAGTGGGCAGCACCAATAGACTGTAGCATCCTTTATATTTTTAGCCACATTCTTTGCATGAATAGCTGTCTACATTTGCTAAGATAAAACTACTATACTTCATTTAACTTTTATAAAATAGACAATGCTTTGATCTACTAGAAACCCAGTGGCATTTGATTTATTACATTTTTTGTAATATATACTATCTAACACCAAAGCAATTTTGAAGTGACTTATAGTATTAAACATGTTTAAGAAATATAATCATTATTTAACAAGAAAAGTTAAAACAAATAGGAACATAGATACAGGGGGACCTAGGATAAGACTATTATTGAAGGGAAGGCATCCATTTAGTTCTGAGCTTCTTGACAAAAGGATACATCTCAGTTCATAATTAACAGAATGCAGTAGCTACTGCCTCTTGTTAGCTTTCCATCTCTTAGAAGACCCTGTCCTTTGACCACGTATGACCTAGTTTTGGCTCTTCACAATTTTCCATCCTTCTAATAACAACAATTAGGTCAAGAAATGGAAATGTGACCCAAGTTAAGGGAATCAGCATTTATCCTTGCAATAGCTACATTGACTCCGGGCAATGCTGGCACTTCTTGCCCAATGAGTTGTTAAATTTGGGCTTCAGAGAACATAATCCACAGACACCTGGGGAAGTCAGTTTGCTTTAAGAGGACGAGGTGTGAACAGGAAAAGACAGGCCAAGATTGTTTGTTTGTTTGTTTTTTAATCAGAGAGAAAAAGAAACTAAGAGCAAGAGAGGGAGAGAGGCAGAGCACTGGATAAGAGGTTATCCTATTTCAGCCCTTTGAAGACCAGTCCTTGCATCTAAGCTATTGACTCTGTGAGCTGATTCAGTGTCTTCAGCTTACTTAAACCAGTAAGTCATTTTTTGGTGCTAAAGTTAGCTTGGATTTGACATCTGTTACACTTGCAAACAAACAAAAAGCCCCAACTGATATTATTATATTGTTCTCATTTCTAATAGGGGATTTGTTTAACTTGATCTGAGGAGGTGTTTTTCTTCCCCTAGGATAGAATTCTAGGAGACACTGAAATACTATTCAAGAGGATCCTTATTAGGAAAAAACAAAAGTTGAAGAAACACTGGATAAGTTGTCCCATTGAAGTTGCATATCTATAAAATGGTTTAAATAAAAGAACATTTGGTTAAAATATCTTTTCTATTTATGCAAAAACTCCTTCTCCATTTTTTCCTCAAAGTGTTTTTTTTTTTCATCAATAAGAATCATCAAAGTGAAGATGCATCAACTAAAAAGAAAACTATGTTGCTCCATAAAGCAGTTCAAAACAGTAATGGATTACAGAAAATTAATAAACTTAATTTTAAATTTAAACTAAGGCATTAATAAACAAGTGAGATTTTATTCCTTTTGGGGCCCTAGGTGTGTGAGAAGCACTGCTGATTATTCTGTCATAAAGGTTTAGCAGTCATGTCTCCATCCTTTCCTTTAAGCTCCTATCCCACCTTACCATAGAATTGATTGCAAGAGATGCCTTCACATGAAACCATTTTTCTTCCTTGAAAATGATGTCTGAATCCACTCAAGCTTTTCCACAGATATTTAGTTCATGTTCTAAGGTTTTCTGATATAAACTATGAGAAATTTTTGTGCCTAAAATAACTAGTCTAATCCCCTGAGGAATGTCAGATTCTGATTAGAGCTAGACTCTGATAGACACACTAGGGAAACAGCTTAAAAATATCCTTCGAAGAATATTTAATACTTTACTCAATGCCATCATGATTTATATAAAGATCCCACAGCAGCCTGAAGATCCACCTCAGCTATGTTAGCAAATATTATCATTTGAATAGGGTTGAGGAAATTTCTAAACTTTTCTTGTGTGCTCAGAACATAAATTTATCTTAGGTAATTATGTTGGTTGTGTATGTGTTTTCACTACAGAATAACAAGGTCTATTTTTTAAGTATGGCTTATGGACTGAATCTTATTAATTTATAGAGATGTAATTAGTCAAGCGTATCAATGTTGACTGGTGTTCTTATGAATTCTCCCAAACATTTTAGGTTTATAAATTTAGAGTGGAATGTTTTTAATTAAATATATTATTATTGTAGGAAGTTCCAAATTATCACAAAATCACCTTTTATCACATGTATGCAAAATAAATTCTAGCCTTTGCACTGTTTACTGAAACACATCTAGCATACATATTGACACTGACACATTAGTATTGAAAGTATTATACTAACTTTATTAGTAATACTTCTACCCCCTTGGGACTGTGGACTCCTCATTGGAATGTTAAAAGAATATAAGATGTTTTTCTGGTCATTCCCTTAAATGCTTGTTTATAGGAAAAATTACAGCTTAACTACCATAAATTCTTTCTAAACAAAGACAAAATTATTTCCTGAATAAGATATGTTGGTAGATTTAGTTCTTTTTTTAAAAACATAGCCCATGTCAGGGCCACTGGTCACAAGTTTTTTATTAGTTAAATTACCTTACTTTTCAAAAACAGAAAATATCATGTACTTAGACTTGTTATACATTTATGTATCATTTCATCTCACAGGACACTGAGAAGGCTTCTGTGGTTTATGTTAGACCAAAGAAGTAAAGTTTCTTTTTTTCCATTAGTAAATAGTCATTTTACTAACATTTTCTAATTATAGACTCAAAATAAATGGACATCATGTGAACATTTAAATCATGGCATCTATTTAGACTGGGTGCATAACAAACTTCTATATCATAAGCATATTCAGCTTTTTTACAAGTAACATTGAACAATGCTATTAATATCTGTATGTTGATTTTTTCATTTAGGTAAAATATTTTAGTTACGTAAGTTTTATTTTTAATTGATGTGTATTTGATTACATGCCATTTTGTAGTTATGCTTACGTGCCTTGATATAATATTGTTCAGGTTCATTTGTCATAAAATTAATAAGAACTAGTTTTTATTTAACAAAGCTTCTATTCAAGGCACAAATGAGCTCTTAGTTTTAAGTTGCCTAATCAAAACACAAAAGTTTTAAAAGCCTCCTTCTAAACAATGAAATCTATGTAGTATCCCAGAAGGCCTAGGGAAAATGCATTCATGAACAATTTCTTACTTCAGTGTACCATTATTATAATGTTGCACCCCATTCCTTTGGCTGATAACATTCTTCAAGATAAATTTAAAACTCAGTGAAATGTTTTTTTTTACCTTGTAATCTCCGAACCATTTCTGATAAAAATTTAAGTTCTTGACTAAAATGTGGCATATACATTTTTGACCTTTCTCTGTTCTCTCTCTGTCTGTCTGTCTCTCTCTCTCTCTCTCTCCATGTGTGTGTGTGTGTGTGTGTGTGTGTGTGTGTGTAACTCTTAATATCTGTAGATTAGCATTACAAAAAAAGAACCTAGGAGTGAGGTAAGCATAAAGTTTAGTATTAAGGAATTGAAGTAAAGGCAGGAAAACTAAGAATTTGAATAAATTACATGCAATTAGAATTTGTATAAATTACATGCAATAACATAGTAGGAATAATGGGATATGAGTACAGAGATAAGAGAGGAAATCCATTAGACAATTCCAAAACAAGAAAATTAGGAAAGACAATAGTGTCAGCCTCTTGCAGATTAATTAAAGAATGGGAATTGAGCCAATGTTCGAAAGGAAAGAACAGTACTATAATCTTCTTTTGAAAGCAATGGCAATGAACCATTTATCCTGTTGGTTTTACCTTGGCCTGGTGCCCAGACTGGACAATTAATAAAATATTCTTGCCATGGTATGGTACTGGCAACTTTATCTTGCTGCTGTTAACAAAATGTCATTAGCAACTATATGCACAGATCCGATCTATATTCTAAGTTTAAATGAAGTGAAAACAATCAATAGAGAACAGCAATTGTAAAGAAATCACCCTAGAACAGAGACCAATCTCTGCCCTTTCTTGGGGCATAGATGTTGAGGAGAAGCACAAATCAACATCATTATTTTCATTACAAGGATCATGTACACAAAGAAATATCCAGAGGCTATCTGGGTATCTGAATCAGCAGGACAGATTATTTGTAGGACTGCAAAAGATCGAATGTTTGGGGGTCTACATTCACCACACTGGTTGTCATGAATATACAGTCAAAATAGTCTAGATAAACATTTTTCTTTTACCAGTAACAGCAAGATATTATAGTGCATTCAGTCCTATTCCAATAAGCAATTTCTAAATTAGAACCAGAATTTAATATTCTCCCTATTCTCTAGTATTATCTAGAAGATTAAGTGACCAAAAATACATTAGACTTTGTTTAAAAATTACAAAGTGGATATCCAGTAATACCAGTATGGGCATCCTGCTATGGTTTCATTATAATTTACTTTTCATCCCTAATTTTTTTTTTTTTTCGGCTAAGAGTAACGCGTTATTATCTTATACATGTATTTTTAAATAAAATTCATATAATTGAATAATTCAATGTATTATTTGATGCAAGAAATTTGGGCTTCTTTGCTGTTCCTTTTTAGAAAAAAACTATTATAGTCATTTATTTCTGAAAATTCTTATACTGTACAATGTTAGCTGTAACCGGGGCCATTTAATCTTTTTCAAAATCACAGTCCTATCCAAGAACAATAAAACACTCTCATTATTTCAGTCTTACTATATAAATACTAGAGAAATGTTGACAATTCAACCACTGTCTTTCATAACCCTTTGGAGTCACTACAAATAAATAAATATATTGCATGCAGTCCTAACGATATGATTGTAAATTTATGATAAGCATTCATTTTCTTTCTATCATCCTAAATTTTAGAGTTTTTACATAACATCAACGGTTCACCAAAACTGAAGGTCTGATGAGTGTGCTGAATTTCAGTGAAAATCAAATTTCTTTTCCATATTGCTTTGTATTAGATAATAAAGACTTTAAAAGGTTGACTTGGCAAATAATATTATTTGTTACTTTTTATTCTAATGCAAAATGGAAATATACTCCTCTGTAATCTAAATGATTTTTGTAATGGTGGAAAAGATGTCTGGTTTGATTTTTAAACTAACCATTTATATAAATCACCATACCAAGCATGAAAATGAGAATACAAAATTCTGAAGATTTTAGCTTTGCTACCATAATAGATTAGACTACTCTTCTAGAGATTTGATTATGTCAGTAGGGCCAGAAACATGCACATATATGCATTTACAGAAAACAGAGGACAGAGGCTGTAATTAGCTATTGAAGTGTGACCTCATTATTTAATGCTTTAACAAGGCATGTATCCACTCAGATAGCCGGAATAATAGTGATGGTAGAGCCCTCCAAAGCAGTGCACCTCATTTATATACCCATATGGCAGTATCGTTTCAAGAAATACATTTTGAAATAACGGTTACTTAAAAATCTGTAGTTTATATCAAGGGTTGAAGATAAGCTACAACTAGCCTCTCTCCCTACGTACTGGGCCATTCTCACATTGCTAGAAATACCTGAGACTGGGTAATTTTTTTTTTTTTTTTTTCTGAGACAGAATTTTGCTCTGCCACCCACGCTGGAGTGCAGTGGTACAATATCAGTGCACTGCAACCTCCACCTCCCGGGTTCAACCAATTCTCCTGCCTCAGCCTCCCGAGTAGCTGGGATTACAGGGGCCCACCACTCCACCCAGATAATGTTTGTATTTTTAGTAGAGACAGGGTTTCACCATGTTGGCCAGGCTGGTCTCGAACGCCTGACCTCGTGATCCACCTGCCTCGGCCTCCCAAAATGCTGGGATTACAGGCGTGAGCCACTGCACCTAGCCGAGGCTGTGTAATTTATAACGAAAAGAGGGTAAATTAACTCACAGTTCTGCAGACTGTTCAGGAAGCATGGAGTTGGAATCTCCTTCTGGGGAAGCCTCTGGAAATTTACTATCATGGTGGAAGGTGAAGCAGGAGCTTGCAAGTCACATAGCAAGCCACAGAGCAAAAATAAGAAGGAGAGAGAGGGGAAGGTGTCACATACTTTTAAACAATCAGATCGCATGAGAACTCACTACTGTGAGAATAGTATCAAGAGGATGGTGCTGAACCGTTCACGAGAAATTCACCCCTGTGATATAATCACCTCCCACCAGGCCCCACTTCCAACAATGGAGGACTGCAATTCAACATGAGATTTCAGCAGGGACATGTATCCAAAACGATATCACCCTGTTTTACTATAGTTATTGTAAAATCACTTTCATGAAGAGGCCTAATGATGCTTATCACAAAATTAATACCCTTAAAAGTACAATGATACTGAATCTTCAGAATAGTTAAGGGTTTTTTTGTTGTTGTTGTTGTTTTGGCTCAACTACATTTGTTTTAACTATTAATTTATGCATTGTTTACTTTAACCTGCAATTTTTATTTTTATAGTTGTTTGAAATAATGAAAACTGCTTCTGATGGTTTAAATGATAAATTCCTATATACTGTTTTGCTACAAGCAGTTCTTTTAGCAATTGTATGACAAAACAAAGGACATTTCTTCTATACACAAAAGCTATCTTTAATCCACAGATTGTTGTTGGCTTCTGAGATATTAGGTACAAATATTTAGCTCATCCTCAAAAAATATCCCCACTGAAATTAGGTGGAGTTCTGATTGATTTGATGCTGAGGAATGTGGTTTATTATAGCACAGGCAACTGAAAAAGTATATGAAATAATTAAAATTGGAATCAGACACACCCATAATGCTCACTAGAAAACAATATAATTAAAATCACACTGATACATCGTATGACCTTGACCTAAATGGAGTCAGTCTTGAACAATTCAGCAAGGCCTGTTTATCTTTGCCTTTTAATATTTTTGCTCATCCTTCTTCAGTACTGAGAAGAAAAGCAAATGACTTATTTTTATTGGAAAGCACCCAAACATCTGTACGTGGGTTTCTACTCTACTAACCATCCAACTAGAGCTTGGGTCACTTCCTAAAGTATGTGCAACTCTGTATGCCTGTATGCAGACTCAACAAGGTGGGGCAAAATCTCATTTTATTTAGACAGCATGGTTAAGTAACTTAATTTTAAAAACTCTTTCAAATATTACATATTCAAGTTTAAACTCTTCCATTTGCCAGTAATTCCTAACGTTCAATGATTGTTTACTTTTAATCTAAACTATTTGTTGTGTACTTACTAATAAAAAGATAATTCAATTGCTCTTAGTATTTTCCTACCCTCTCTTTCCATCCCATTTTGTCCTCTACCACAAGAGGCACAATGCACATACACGCAGACACCACAGCCTACATGTTCAAGGTCTTTTCACACCTCTTTAAACCATGGCCCTGTAGCCATCCCTCAGGCCTAGAGTTGCATATACTCTAGAGTGTAATCTGCCATCGGAAAATGGATCTAGGGAGGAGGATCGCAAAGACTCTGGAACTGAGCTTGGGGCACTTATGCCAGAGTTTCAGGTTCCTGAACTATGGTTTAGAAATGGCAGCAGGCAGTTACAGCCCCTGAGTAAGTTCCCTTGAACTGTAAGATGTCTTACCCTTATAAGAAGGGGAAGACCAGAAGAGGATAAGAACAGACTCCTTTAAAGTATGGAGGCCAAAGGCAGGGCGACTATTACCTGGGAATGTAGAAATCCAGGAGATGAGAGTCACAGTCAAAGAGACAGTGAGCTGCGTCACCCCTTTGGGGAGCTCTAGTGGAGGCAGCTCCAAGTGAGAGGTAGGCTGAGCCAGACATTTTGCAGTCAAGCAGGGAACTAGAGAGAGCAGGATTAAGCTCCTATATCACAAATTGAACTTTTTGCATTTCTTATATTCTTTGTATTTATGCCCTTAGGTATTGGTTTTTCTTAGTGTTATGCAATCTATTTTGTATTTTCAGCCTATCTTAGATGTGCTGTAGAGTGCTATCGATAACTTGAATCAGAACATTTAAAGGGGTCAGCATCTCCAGGTGCAAGTGAGATGTGACAGAAATAATCAAAGGGAGAGGATATTAGGGGGAAAGTGAAATTGAAGAGAGCAAGGTCCAGATCATTCAAACTTTGTACAAAGATAACCCTGAAAGTCCTGAGTTAAATTAAGAGATAATTTCACTTGTCTCACTTAACTTGTAATTTAATTTTTATATCACTAAATTAATCTGCATATTTATGATACAGACTGTAACTTCCTAGCTCAAAAGGTATATATGTCTCCCTATTGCCCACTATATCCTGTCTAATGCTTCTTTCACTCATTTAATATTTATTCATCATCTACTATATATCAAGGACTGTGCTAGGCAATGGGAACACAAAAACAAACAGAATAAACTTGGTCCTGAACTCACACAGGATGCAGTAGAGATGCTAATAGGTAACGAAGATAAGTACTGTGTAATCATAAAGAAAAAGAATAGAGTGTTAGGGAGAAAGTAGGAGACAGAGAAAGTAGAAAAGGGGAGAAAGTAGGAGAAATGAGTATTGGGGAGAAAGCAGGGGAAGGAGGAAGGTATTTGCCTACTTCAAATAAGGGAGACTATATTTAAGCAAATACATAAGAAAGAGAAGGAATCAGTCATTCACAAAGGAGGAAGAAGAATGTTCTAGGAAAAAGAATAGCATATGCAAAGGCCTTGAGGTGGGATTATTTGCCTTTTGCAGAAGTGAAAAAAGGACAGTGAGCGTAGAGTGTAATAAAGAAGAGGGAGAATGATGTTGGTATTGGCCAAGGACCAAATTAGGCAGGACCTTTTGGCAATATTCATGAGTTTGATTTTCTTTCTCACAGCAAAGGATTGTCATTGAAGAATTTTCCACAAAGCACTGGCATAAGCTAGTTTATATTTTATGACACTCTCATTTGCTGTGTTGTTAAGAGTGAATTAGAATGGGGCATGAGTTGATCCTAAAGTACTATGAAAGGCTGGAATAGGCCAGTGAGAAACCACATGGTTTGGTTTTATTTCACAATAGAAATTAGGGGAATTAGGCAAGTTTGAGATATAGTCTGGTGGCAGAATCTGACCAGTTATGTGAAATTTCTCCACTAGGCTGCAGTTTCATAGAGTCAAATTTGGAAGAAAATAAATCGTTGGGATTTTTCTGGAGAGATCACAAAAGCAATAAAACTATTTACTGTCAATGATTAGAATATGAACTACAGAATTCAAACTGGAAAACAACAGATGGAAAGAGAGGAGAGGATTAATGGATGAAAGGAAAATTATTGAGCCAATACGGTTGAAATTTGAAATTTGTGGAAAAAGAGCTACAGTGTTGATATGAATCTGTTAATTTTTTGCTCGTTTGTCTGTTGCATGCCAAGAAGCCAACTGCATATCCCTTAAATGTTAAAGGGAAAATTATAACCAAATCCTCGATAATACATAGCAGAACTTCATGGAAATTCTAGAAGAGGCTCATGAGATGACTTAGTGAAACCACCACTCATTTCTGTTTATCGTTGCTCATTTATTTTTCATCAGTGTTGAAGAGATAGGCTTTTTTCCTGACTTTAAAGTGTATTAATATATCTCTAATTATTTTTCATTCACCTACATTCAGAGGACAGGGTGGATGAAACATATTGGAAAACTAGAGAAGTAACCATGTAGTCGATAAACCATACAGCTTGAGTAAGAGAGCTAGAGACACAAGAGGTTGTAGTTGGAGAGTGGAATGTTAGAAAACTGTGAATTCAGAAACAGTGCAATTTCAGATGACAAGAAGGTGTGATATGGGGTGGGAACGGAGTACTGAAAGAGAAGTTCTCGTCAGGGAACCAAAGCTATTCATTATATATTGAGCAAAGAAAGAAACAAAGGATGTTTCAAGCCTGGGGTGTGCGAAGAGCTGAAGAACCAGAATCAAAATGAAGATTGCCAATCAGAAGACCAAACTGGAGGGCATGAAAAAAACAGGGAATTTTGTGGGTTAAAGATGGTAAATTTTTAATCTTAAAGGAGCACTGTATTTTATGGAGCAATGAAGACAAATAAGGAGCAATGGGGACACACAGCACAGGTCTCAGCCGCACACTGGCCCCAGTGGCCTATTGTTCCCTTTATCCCCCCCAGGTTTCTGCATTATCCCTTGCGGGTCTCCTATACCTTCTGATACCTTTGTATTTAATCCTTTGGCAAATGAACTCTTGTTGGATTATTCTAAATTGGGTGTACCATTAATATCCTTTTAGGACCTTAAATGATTCATCAGTTAATCTAAAATGTCTTGTTCCCATTTTTCTCTTTCACATATATTGGTAAATAATAATTGTATTAGTCCGTTTTCACACTGCTAATAAAGACATACCCCAAACCGGGCAATTTACAAAAGAAAGAGGTTTAATGGACTTACAGGTCTACATGGCTGGGGAGGCCTCATGATCATGGTGGAAGGTGAAAGGCACATCTCACATGGCAGCAGACAAGAGAGCTTGTGCAGGAAAACTCCTCTTTTTAAAACCATCAGATCTCATGAGACTTATTCACTATCACGAGAACAGCACAGGAAAGACCTGCCCCATGATTCAATTATCTCCCACGAGGTCTGTCCCACAACACATGGGAATTCAAGATGAGATTTGGGTGGGGACACAGCTAAACCATATCAATAATGATTAAATGTTGGGTAATTACAAATAACCCAAAACTACGCATATATTATCTAATACTAGATATGCAGTAGATTGTGCTTCCTCCATATTAAGGGCAAGGAAACTAAGGCTCAGGAATGTTATGTAGTTAGTAAGTTGCAGAACCGGCCTGAGTCCAATACCTGTACTCTTAAATAAAATTGCTGTACTGATTCTGACAAGGGGAACACCAAGATGGCAGGACCTCATCTCTGCACATAAGGAGAGAAGCATAATTTTAGTTAAAAAATTAATTAATGTATGTGTGTATGCAGGGATGTATGAATGTATGAATATGTATATAGACACATACATCATACACATATAAAACTTACAATTAATAAGTGATGATTTTCTTGGGTATATGTAAATGGCACAAGTGTTTAAAAAAAAGTATATGTATTCATTATAGACCAAGGAAAACAAAAGAAGAAAATGGTATACATTCCAAACAGCGAATGTCATTTATCTATATACAATGTGCCTTGTATTCTTTGGAAGTGAAAACTACTAGAATTTTTGAAACTTTTAGTTATAAAGGATGTGCGTGTGTGTGTGTGTGTGTCTGTGTGTGTGTGTCTCTGTGGTATGTGTATGAGTTTATGTGCATGTATTCTTCAAACAACAAACTGGTTGGTTGGTATAGAAAAAAATCCACTTAAAAACTTGCCTGAATTTTATCAAAATAGGTCATGGCTTTGTCAAGTTTGCTTGATGCAAGCAGCATTTGTTTTAGAAGTAGGAAGTTTAAGCCATTCGTTGCATACAGATAGTCACACAGGAAAACAGCTCCGTAAATTCAAAGCATGAAGAGCAAAGTTGTTATGATTACATTCTATTTCCATTTCATCTGACCTTATGGTGTGTGCTCATTATTTTCTGCTGCTTATCCAACCCATTCCCTAGTCCCCCTGAGTCTGAGGTCAATGCAATGGCATTTCCCCTTGAGAACATTATTACCTCACGCCCTATAATTGGCTAGTGGAATTAGAGAGATTGTGGTTATGGGAACAGAAAATTCCCCCTTTGACAAAAATGCAGAATTGTCATTGTTTGATTTACTTTCAGCCATTCAAACATTATTCAGTATTACAAGTTAAAAGACATCATTTTATTTTATTTTTTCTAAACAAAATTTGAGATGTTTGCTATAAAAGTGGACTAGTTAAAACGATTAGAAAAGACATTTACAACTTGAAGAAATTGCAGATACTATCAATCCAGACACTTTTGTTGTAGAACAATCCTTCGACATCATTTACAATTCATGCGAGAGTCGTTTCCACATGAGGGAAGTTATCTTCCAAGGTCATACAGAAGAGAATATACGATATCTGACACAATAGAAACTGACAGAGGAATGTTCCTGAGGTTTTAAATTTGTCATTTTATCTGTAAACACACACATTTTTTTTTTATAAAATAGCCCATTTATGATTTGGCATTTCTGTTGTCAATACCTTACACAAGGTGAGAACAGTAGTTGGTGTATTTCAGGGAAATTTTTGGATCTTTTCTGAAGATATCAGAATTATAAAACTAAGTTGAAAATCCTACCATTCCCAAAGTGCATCTCTTAGGAGCAGAAGCTGAGGTGCATAAGTTTTTCTTTGGTAATCTTGTAAACAATAACTCTTAACCACTGGTGGCAAGGGGATGTGTCCATTCAGTACCATCAAAGACAGTTGAAATAAAAGAAACTGAAAATGGAGGTCAGTTGGGTAGAGGCTACCCACTAATGAAATCTAATAGAGACATTGATAAAAACAGCTTTCATATTCATTGAAATTGGATAGTTCATATAGGCTTTTTTCTATTATACTTTAGATTGTTAAGTAGTTAGGTACTGTGACTTCTGATTACTTGGCAGAATGCAAATAGAAATCTTACATGCATGCCATACCCTAGAGAGAAAGAGCAGGTAGAAGGGAGAGGGAGATGCAGAGGGACAGGGAGAGGGAGTGGGGGTTCAGGGAGAGAGAGAGACAGAGAGAGAGAGACAGAGAGAGAGATATTTGGAGATGGCAATGTGCAGTGCAGCTAACATTCTTGTAGAATATTGAATACTTAGCATCCTTCACACTTCCTGAACACCAAACAAGATTTTTGGGATCAAGATTATTCTAAGTACAGCATTCCCTTTGTTTCATTCTAAGGCTTAAAAAAATGGCCTTTTTTTTTTTTTTTTTTTTTAGGACAGTAGCATTCCTGAAGGCTACAAACGCAAGAGAAGGGAAAATGTTCATGAATCAAATCAACCAAGTTGTGTCTGTGTGTATTCTATGCACTGTAGACAATGTGGAAGAAACAAGAGAGTGTATGAGGGACTATTTTGAAAACCAAAAGAACTGAGCTTTCAGATTCCAAGAACACCAAAACATACAAGGCAACTAGGGATCAGCTGGAGCACAAAGCCTGGTGAAATCTAAAACCTCACTCTTAGGGGAGGCTGAAGACTTGATCGAAATTGTACCTCATTTTTCACTATCATGCTGGGTTCCTCTACCTTGAGTAACTTTAAACCATATGGACCTCAGCTGATTAATCTATTAATGAGGAATATGTTCTAGATTAGGGATTAGCATGCATGCTGGAGTCTTCCCTGTTCCTCAACCCACACCACCAATAGGCTTGGATGGTCACACCTTTCCTTGTTGAATCTAAAAATGCTGTATGTACTCTGTGTCATGTATATGACAGAATATAAACAGGAAGATGTGAAAAGGAGGTCTTAAATTATAACCTTTTATGGGAAACAAACTGCTTTGGATTAATCTTATCCTAAATCAACTGGTTTCTTGATTTCTACTATGCATGAAAATAACCCTGGAAGATTTTCTTTTTAATAGCAGTGTTCAATTCAAGCCTTATCTTCAAAACTTCAAATTCAGTTGTTTTGCGGACAGAACCTGAGTATCCTCTTTGAAAAGCACCTTTCATGAATCTTTCATGCAAGGGTTAAAAGCCATTAATTTGAAGGGGTGTGGATCTAAAGGGATCAAAACAGTCACACTAGACAATACTTCCCAGGTAAGAATAACAAATACTTCCCAGGTAAGCATAACAGAGGAGAGAGAGGGAAATACCAGGAGAGCTTGCTGCAGTATGTCTCTGTGTAGGAGGAAGGGATTTTGTTGAACTTTAAAGTTTAAGCAGGACCTAAATAAATATGGAAAAGAGGGGAGAGAAAATTTCAGATTGAGGAAGCAGAATAGATAAAAAGCACAAAATGAAAAGCAATGTCATGAGGAGAAAGATGTTAAGGCTGCTCATGTTGTGAGCTATGAGAAATTAGACCTGCTAAATGTAGGGAAGATATTGAAACTGACCAGTTTTTATCCTTTAAAGGTTCTTTGAATTGTTCCTATGCAACTGATGTAGGAGTGTTACAAAAGCATTCAACCTAAATTTTAAGTGACTGAATAAATACGTTTTAAATACTTATAGAAAAAAAATTCAGTCTTTTGATCTGACCAACAGAGTAGAGAAGCCCTTACTCTAGTAGGAAATGCTGGTAACTAGAAATTCTGCTCTTCTTGTTTAGATCCTAGAAAGAAATGTAAATTGCTTCTGAAGATGTTTTCCTATGAAACCAGTGTAAGAATTCCACAACCAGTGGAACATAATTTAACTTGGTGTTAATGTTAGAGAAAACCCATACCATAAGAGTTCTTTCTCTTTTTAGAACAATGTTGAAATCACTGGGGCAGAAAATGAAATTATTTTATACATCATTATGTCAGCATAAAGGCTAACAGAGAGCTTTATAGAATGTGAGTATTCAGCACGTGTATGAAATTAACAAAACATAATCAGTTCAGGGTCCTTCTGTTTTCTTTTCCAATTACTGCTTTTTTGTTTTCTAGCATTTGAGTTCTTGTAGCTGCATCTTTTTCCTAATTAAAGCCTTTTTGTTTGCTGTTTTCTCAGCCAACATAAATCATCCATCCAGCAAGCTTCTCAGTTGAGGATACATTTCTCATTTAGGATACATACAGTTTAGGATATATTTCTGAAGTTATTTGTAAGATAATGTGAGCTCTTAAATAACTTGAGAGAAAACTCATTTAACATGATGTAAAGCATGATAGATATACCTAGACCATGAAAAAAGAGCTTTACACATGATTTCTTTGCTATTTAACATTGGGTTTTATAAGCTGCTAAAAATAACCCAGGCACACCTGTGTTATTAAACGATCCTTTATACTGTAGAGTTTGGGTTATACTGTGTTTCCACTTAAGTGTTGATGGCTAGGCAGCTGCTTAAATTTATCTGGTACATTTGAATGATTTCAAGTTAGTAGCATTTTCCATGATTAGCACAGTAATAATAAGAGTAACTCATGAAATGTAAAGCTCTTCATTTAGCTCTGTCAATGATAGGTCATTATTGTTAATCTTGGCCTTTCTGCTTCCAGTAACTGCCACACAAATAAGAGATTGCATTAGGTAGTAATAATAATAATTCAACACAGAATCAATGCTATACATAAGCATAGACAAGTTATTTCTCAAACATTTGCTACTCTCCCTTTTATAGGCAAGCTGGAAATCATTTTTTTTTTTTCTACAGGCTGTAAACATTCATGAAATGTCTCAATGTCAGTGAGTATCCTCCAATTTATATTTTTTAAGAAACATATGTTTATGAACCCAAAACAGAGAGGAAATTCAAAAGTTTGGGGTTTGGATCAGAATAGGCCCAGACAGCTGGTGTCAGCTTGGAAGGTCTCCTAAAGAAGGCATATTCAAAGGGAAGATGTTTGGTTGTTTTCATTGTGAATGGATTCCACTCAGATCAATAATTTCTCAGTATTAAACTAAGCCAAAATTTTCCACTTCTCATCCAAATTGCTGTTGGATTTTTTTTTTAACTCATCCATCATCTTCCTATCTCATATAATACATTTTCTCATTTTATTATGTATTCCCTTCTAGTCTTTTAAACAGTAAGTTCTTTTTTAGTCATATGCTATGTATACATGAGTATTCTATAAACACAAATATATTTCCTTGTATATTTAGGAAATAATATTACCATTATTTCAACATGGCAAAGAAAGAATGTCCAGTCCAACTAGCCATCTGTTAGACTAGATGTTTTTATACTACATTCCTGTAGGGATTGTCTCAGTCAGGCATGAATACTCACAGTGATGAAAAATTCACTACCGCTGGAAATCTTTGGATAACTCTGTATGTATTTGAACATTCTCTCTACAATGTAGTAGGATACTTTCTGCATATGGTTCTCTCTCTAGTCTTTAACAACATAAAGATAGCACCTAATGTGTCTTCCACATGCTAGTGTACATGCTAGTCAGGTTTCTTGCAGTAATTCCTCATATGACATAGTTTCCAAATCTATCCCTTATCAAAAAAAAATTCTTCAAGACATTAATTATAGAAAGATGCATCTATTAGGAGATGCAAGTATTAGAGTATGTAAGCAAAATACGTAAGTAAAGCAAAGTGTTACCTTGCATTTTTGTTTGGTTCTGTTTGCTTGTTTTTGGTCTTATGTCCTTCTTGTTGACTGTATCAAAGTGTATCATTGAATAAAATGACAAGTTTTGTATAGTTTGGATGTTTGTCTGAGCCCAAATTTCATATTGAAATGCAATCCTCAATGTTGGAGGTGGGGCCTGCTGGGAGATGTTTGGATCATGGGGGCAAATCTTTCATGAATGGCTTGGGCCATCCCCTTAGTGATAAGTGAGCTCTCACTCTCAGTTGACTGGTATCTGGTCCTTGAAAAGTGTGTGGCACCTTCCCTCCTACCCCCACTCTCTCTCTCTCTGTTTTGCTCATGCTTTTGCCATGTAACATGCCTGCTCCCCCTTTGCCTTCTGGCATGGTTGTAAACTTCTCGAGGCCTCCCACAACCCAAGTAGATGTTGGCACCATGCTTCCTATAAAGCCTGCAGAACCATGAGCCAAGTAAACCTCTTTTCTTTATAAATTACTCAGTCTCAGTTATTTCTTTATGGCATTGCAAGAATGGCCTAATACAACAAGTCTGCTAGCCAGTTGAACAGATACTGTTAATTGTTCACCACAACTAGTTGTGTTCACTACAACCATGGTTTATTCTTACCAGTTGAATTTCTAATGTATTCAAGTATCTAGCATGAGAGAAGATATCTCTATCCTGAGCTAAAGGTTAAATCAGAGTCCCTGTTAATTATGATGATTTGTTTTCCTTGTCAGAATTGATTAAGGGGTAGTCATGTGACCCAGGTCTAGTCCATGAGATGCATGAGAAGCCTGTTGTGAGGGAGTAGGGAGAGAGCCTTCTGAAAAGTTTTTCTTACAAGTGAAAAGAGAACACATAAAGGAACAGCTTCTGTGGGACACTATCTTATCTCTCTGTGATGGCTGGAAATGTAGCAGCCTTCTTGAAAGCATGAGGTGGATTGACCAGATGACAGGCAGACACACATATGATGACAAATCAGTTCTTTTTCATTTGTTTTTAAGGTTATTGCGATACAATTTAAATAGAGTAAAATTACTGATACATAAATCTATGAGTTTTGACAAATGTGTATATTCATATAGCAATACACAATCAAGATATAGAATAGTTTTATCACCCCCAAAATTTCCCCATGCCTCTTTGTGGTCAATCATCTCTCCTCAACCCTGACCATTGGTAACCACTGATTTATTTCGTCATAGTTTTGACTTTTTCAGATGCCATATAAACAGAGTTAAACAGTATACAGCCTCTGAGTTGGGATTTTAAAATTTAGTATAATAAGTTTGAGGTTTACTCATGTTATTACATAAAACAGTAGGATATTCCTTTTAATTGCTGAGTAGTATTCCATTTTATGGATGTGTAATGTGAACACTGGTTCTTAATGGTAATCAGCCACAGAATTAACCAGATTCAAAGCCATCCTACTCTGGGACACATTGATAGGTGAGATTTTTTTTTTCTTTTAAACTATTTTGGTATTTTTTTTGTCCAATTCATTCTAACTGATATATCAGATTGATCCATCCTACCACAAATAATGTCAAGGATTGAGTTCAAATGAAAGATAGTATGTTGATTCCTGCTGAGCATTTCACCTAAATGCCGACTGATTCCACATAAGTTTGTCTAAAATTACTATCTATGGCCTGTTCACTTAAATTCTATTTTAATAGATTGGGCACCCGGTGGCTGTCAAAATGTGTTTTGGCCCTGATTTTGTCATTTAATATGTCATTTAATATGCTATTATATTGAGTTTATCCTGCTACAATTTGGGTGAGCCTACCGTCTTTTATTAATGTATTTATTTATTTATGAGAGGGAGTCTCGCTCTGTCACCCAGGCTGGAGTACATTGCGTGATCTTGGCTCACTGAACCTCCCAGGTTCAAGCGATTCTCCTGCCTCAGCCTCCCGAGTAGCTGGAATTACAGTCACTGGCCACCACACCCGGCTAATTTTTGTATTTTAGTAGAGACGAGGTTTCACCATGTTGGCCAGGCTGGTCTTGAACTCCTGACCTCAAGTGAGCCACCTGCCTCAGCCTCCCAAAGTGCTGGGATTATAGACGTGAGTCACCGTACCCAGTCGACCATCTATCAGCTAATATAACATATCTCTATAACAAAAGCTACTTACATTGAAATCCAAGCATATTGTCTTTCATTATATTTTTTCTTTCTTTTTAGACAATGCATCTACCCTTCTCAATAGAGATGAGGATATTATTCCAATTGTTTTTACATTTTCCCCAAACCTATTTTCTATTTGGAATGTTTGTTCTTTTTTTTTTTTTTTTTTTGAGACAGAGTCTGGCTCTGTCGCCCAGGCTGGAGTGCAGTGGCCAGATCTCAGCTCACTGCAAGCTCTGCCTCCTGGGTTTACGCCATTCTCCTGCCTCAGCCTCCCGAGTAGCTGGGACTACAAGCCCCCCCCCCCCCCCCCGGCTAGTTTTTTTTTTTTTTTTTTTTTTTTAGTAGAGACGAGTTTCACCGTGTTAGCCAGGATGGTCTTGATCTCCTGACCTCGTGATCCACCTGCCTCGGCCTCCCAAAGTGTTGGGATTACAGGCTTGAGCCACCACGCCCGGCCGGAATGCTTGTTCTTAATAATGTATAGAGTTAATCTAAATTAATTCTTCTCCATCTTAATGTTCAATTATTTGGGCAAAATTTAAGATATTTACACTCTGCTAAAGATTTTACTTATATTCTCTCGATTAGTCTTCACAATTATTATCTCAACTGTATAGATGGGGAAACTAAGGCTTAAATCTCACATCAACCCCCAGGTAACATGTCCTAAACAAAACTATCTATACCCAGATTTATAAAATGTCAAACAAATAAATTATTTATAACAATGTGTTTTCCTTTTGAAATATGCCTCGTGTAGCTATTCGGGGAAGGTTTCAGTTTATTTCATTCATTTCTCAATATTTTAAAAAATAAATATTCCAGTCTTCTACACTAAAGCCCAATGGCTGCATTCAGTATAAATGTATTCACATGATTTTGTATCTATTTCATATTTTGCAAATTGTTCTAGCTAAAAGCAGAGTAGTATCAATATATATAATCATCTATACATATGGTGGTCCCCTAGCATCTAACTACATTCTTCAATAAGCCTCTATATCTTGTCATTCATGTCCTGAAAACACAGGTCTATATCTCAATAGATATAATAGTTGTATGCAGCTGCTCTGCCATTTGTTTTTCCTCATAGATGGAATATTGAAGTACCAAATCATGTACTAAAAGGACACTGACAAAACAGAGAACCTTCTGCAGGCACTTTACAAAATTTCATTTACGACATGGTAAAACACCATGAGGTTATTTTCTAAATCATCTGTTTAAGCAAAGGCATCAGTGCCCTTTCATAGCATGACATAAAGCAGGTTGCCCTGGAGAGTTCACTGGTATCCCTGACCAATGGTCATTTTCTCACTAATTTGCTTTTACAGTCAGTCAGGGTATTCAGCCCTGTCTCCATTAATCATCTCCAGGGGAATGAGCCAACAAAGGTTATGATGCTCCATTTTAGGATGTCAGTCTTATTTTTCTTGAATACAAAAATCTAGACAATCAGCCATGGCAATTCCAAAGCTGATAATTGGAGGCCTTTCTTCAATTTAGGAAAGAACCCTGGGAAGTGACAAGAAAGACCACAAAGTAAGGGAATATCCCTGTCCCAGATATGCTGAGACTAATGTGAAAATGTGTACAGGAATATCTCATAGATATTGTGGGTTCAGTTCCAGACAACCACAATGAATGAACAAAATATTGCAATAAAAACAGTTACATGAATTTTTTGGTTTCTAGTGCATATAAAAGTTACACTATAGAGGCCGGGCGCAGTGGCTCACGCCTGTAATCCCAGCACTTTAAGAGGCTGAGGCAGGCAGATCACGAGGTCAGGAGATTGAGACCATCCTGGTTAACACGATGAAACCCCGTCTCTACTAAAAATACAAAAAAAATTAGCTGAGTGTGGTGGCGGGCACCTGTAGTCCCAGCAACTTGGGAGGCTGAGTCAGGAGAATGGTGTGAATCCGGGAGGCAGAGCTTGAAGTGAGTGGAGAGCGTGCCACTGCACTCCAGCCTGGGTGAGAGAGCAAGACTCGGTCTCAAAAAAAAGTTACACCATAGTGTAGTGTGCAATAACATTATAGCCAAAAAATGTACATACTCGAATTAAAAATACTTTATTAAAAAATGCTAATGATCAGCTGAGCCTTCAACGAGTCCTTATTTTTTTGTTTCTTTTTTGGCTGGTGGAGGGTTTTACCTCAACACTGATTGTTGCTGACTGATCAGGGCAGTGACTGCTGAAGGTTGAGGTTGCTGTGGCACTTTCTTAGGATAACAATGAAGTTTACTGGATGCAATAGCATGCAATGCATTTTGATAACATTTGACCCACGGTAGAAATTTTTTTCAAAACTAGAGTCAATCCTCTCAAACCCTGCCACTGCATTATCAGCCAAGCTCATGTAAAACTCTAAGCCATTTGTTGTCATTTCAACAGTGTTCACACCATCTTCATCAAGAGTACATTTCATCTCAAGAAACCACTTTGTTTCCTTATTTGTAAAAAATATCTCTTCATCTGTTTGAGTTTGATCATGACATTGCAGCAATTCAGTCACATCTTCGGGCTCCACATCTACTTCCAGTTCTCTTGCTATTTTTACCACATCCACATTTACTTCCTCCACTAAAGTCTTCAACCTTTCAACACCATTATGAAGGCTAGAATCAACTTGTTTCAAACTCCTGTTAATATTGATATTGTGACCTCCTCCCATGAATCACAAATGTTTTTAATGGTATCTTTCCAGAAGTTTTCAAGTTCCATTTACTTTGACCAGATCCATTAGAGGAATTAATATCTATGGCAGCTACAGCCTTATAAAATTACTTCTTAATCCATGGGCTGCAGAATGGAGGTGTTATTAGGCACAAAAACAACATTAATCTTCTCATCCATCTTCATCAGAGCTCTTGGGGCACCAGGTGTCCTGGCAGTGAGCAACAATATTTTGAAAGGAATCTTTTTTTTTTTTTTCCTGAAAAGTAGGTCTCAACAGTGGGCTTAAAATATTAAGTAAAACATGCTGTAAGCAGATGTACTGTCATCCCAACATCATTGTTCCATTTATAGCACGCAGACAGAGTACACTTAGCATAAATCTTTAGGGTCTTAGGATTTTCAGAATGGTAAATGAGCATTGGCTTCAACTTAAAGTCATGAGCTGCCTTAGCACCTCATAAAAGAATAAGCCTGTCCTTTGAAGCTTTGAAGCCAGGCAGTGACTTCTCCTTTGTAGCTCTGGAAGTTCCAGATGGCATCTTCTTCCAATAGAAAGTTTTTTCATCTACATTGAAAATCTGTTGTGTATTGTAGCCACCTTCATCAATCATCTTAGCTAGGTCTTTCTGGATAATTTGCTGCAGTGTCTACATCAGCACTTGCTGCTTCACCTTACACGTTGATGTCATGCAGACAGTTTTATTCCTTAAATGTTAGGACTTACGGAGCAACCTCTGTTAGCTTCCAACTTTTCTTCTGTAGCTTCCTCACCTTTATCAGCTTTCATAGAATTGAAGACATTTAGATTCTTGCTCTGGACTAGGCTTTAGTTTAAGGGAATGTTGTAGCTGGTTTCATCTTCTATCCCAACCACTAAAATTTCCTCCATATCAGCAATAACGCTGTTTTGGTTACTTATTCATGTGTTCACAGGAGTAGCACTTTAATTTCTCTTAAAAACTCTTCCTTTACATTCACAGCTTAGCTAACTGGTGGGGGCAAGAGGTCTCGATTTCAGCCTATCTTTGCTTTCAACATGCCTTTCACAGTAAGCTTAATTATTTCTAG
The DNA here is from genome assembly GCF_001698545.2 of Rhinopithecus bieti. Taxonomy (NCBI): domain Eukaryota; kingdom Metazoa; phylum Chordata; class Mammalia; order Primates; family Cercopithecidae; genus Rhinopithecus; species Rhinopithecus bieti. The sequence goes on along the minus strand of NW_016812891.1, from coordinate 1,946,494 downwards.
CTTTTGATTTAAAGTGAGAGATGTGTGATTCTTCCTCTCGCTTGAACACTTAGAAGCCACTGTGGGGATTTTAATTGGTCTAATTTTTGTTGTTGTTGTTTTTGAGACGTAGTCTCACTCTGTTGCCAGGCTGCAGTGAAGTAGCACAATCTCCGCTCACTGCAACCTCTGCCTCCCGGGTTCAAACTATTCTCCTGCTTCAGCCTCCTGAGTAGCTCAGACTACAGGTGCATGCCACCAAGCCCAACTAATTTTTTTGTATTTTTAGTAGAGACAGTGTTTCACCATGTTGGCCAGGGTGGTCTCAATCTCCTGACCTCGTGATCCACATGCCATGGCCTCCCAAAGTGCTGGGATTATAGGTGTGCGCTACTGCACCCGGCCTCCTTAAGTGGTCTAATTTTAATATTGTTAAAATTAGAGAATAGGGAGGCCCAAGAAGAGGGAGAGAGACAGGGAAGCAGCCTGTCAGTGAAGACAGAACACAAACAACATTTATTGATTAAATCTGCTGTCTTATATGGGCATAGTTCATGGCCACCCTGAAACAATTACAATAGCATCATCAAAGGTCATTGATCACTGATCACCATAACAGATATAATAATAATAAATTGAAAATCTTATAAATTATCAAAGTGTGACACAAAGACAGGAAGTAAACACATGCTGTTGTAAAAATAGTGTCAACAGACTTGCTCAGTCATGGTTACCATAAAAGTTGTATCTGCAAAAATGCAGTATCTGCTAAGTGCAATAAAACAAGTTGCCCATAATCAAATATATAAAGAGGATTCTTATTTCATGAAACAATTTCTTCACCTCCAAGCATGAATGTCTTCACTATAATGACACATGCCTCTGCTGTAGCTTTCTGAAGCAGATCTATTATAAACAAAGTGATTTGAACCCATGAGCAGTAAAGATGATCAGCCTGTTTTTTTAATAGTAGATAGTTTGATTTTCCTCAATTAACTTAAAGAGATATGGCACTAAGTATAAAATGTATGCATAGTGCATAGAAAACTATTTTGGGAGAACTGGGAAATGCATTCCTTGGAGAATGCACTCTGTTTCAAACCCAGTCTCTTGACACTTACATCCAAGTAATCTAGGCCAATTCCAGAGTTTCTCTGTGCCAAAGTTTCCTTATCTTATCCTATAGAACACAATGTTACCTACCCACCACATAGGTTTACTGAGAAGATTAAATAACATATTTCATGTAAAGTATAGAGAACAGTATATAGGACATTATGGAGGTTCAATTAACGGTAGCTATCATTATTATTGTTGCAGTTGCTGTTGTATATGTGAATTACAGTTCTACTTTTGGACATCATTTGGAGCTATCTGTACCTTGTAGGTATCAGAATTCATCATCAAATCATTTAGATTCCACAAATACTAAACCATCTAAATCAAAAGTTAAAAAACCCTATATTTTGAAGTATGTTTTTTTTCAAGGAAAAGACTTAAAATAATAAACTTTTCAGATATTGAAATGAAAGATACATAAATATTCTGTTATTCAGCATGAAAATGTGCTTTCTACATTGTGGTTTCAGTTGTTTTCAAAACATATTTGTTCTCATCTAGAAGGCACTGACAGAGAAACAAAACAAAACAAAAAGGTAAAATAAGAATCACCTTTCATAAGTATATTTTACTGAATCACCAGAGAAATATTCTTCCTGTCACACGACTCTTCCACACCTCTCCATTTGAGCTATTTCTTAAATCTCTTTGCCTTTGAACTAAAAAAGCATAATCAAGAATTTATAAATAATAGCAATGATATGCTAGGTAATATGCATGTAGTGCACATAAATGCCCAACACTATTGCTTCATGTGTATTATCTTGTGAGGCCTTCACAACGAATGTATGAGGTCTTATTATTATTGTCATTTTATAGATGGAGAAATTAAGGCACAGAGAATTTTGAGAACTTGTTCCAATGTATCTAGTAGGAAAAAGGGCTGCCACTAAATTCCTATGGAGTATGCTGTTAACCAACTGCACTTCACTTCCTGTAAAGCCAGCTGTCCAGAGCATGGCCATAGTGTCACACCCTCACTGATTATAATTGTCCACTTGGCTTGACTGGCCATCTAACAATAATCTTCCTGGTTATTTTTTTACAGAATTCCATTTGTACCCATTCTAGATTTTTTCTAAATATATTTCATATAATAAAAACAAACTCTCATAAGCACAAAGAATGAAGGTTACTCGAGTCTAATTTCCTTCACACCCACAGGTGTGGTGAATGAACCTTCCATGCGTAGGTGGTGAGTCAAAAGAAACATCTGTATATCCCTAATGTCTAGATTTACTAAACTGGACTATAAACTAATTGAATCAAATATTGAACACATCTCCACTACTGAAGACACCTGTCTCACTCAGATTTGCCACAGCTTGGTGGGGATAAGTGATTACCATTATGATTCCTTCACTACGCTTGTGGAATTTCCATTTATATCTGAAAAACATTTCTTTGTGTTTCTTTTTAATTCTCCTTGGTGATGAATAGTCACATGTCAAAGGAAAGGCATTAAATTTTGCATAAAGCCAAAATTCATTTAAACAAAAGGATAGAAAAAGGAATACTTCAGTACTACGGTCAAAGAAAGAGAGACAAAGAAAAAAAAGAAAGAAAGAGAAAAGAAAGTGAGAAAGACAGCAAATGGAAAAGCAAAAAAGAAGAAAATGTCTTCTCTGTATGGTTATAATAGATCCAGAATGTGATTCTGAAAAAAAGTCACCAAGAACATTTTGAGTGGTATTAAATTGTATTCATTGTAATATGTGTGTAACCTCCACAGATAACATCTAGAAAGTAAAAATCAATTTGCTAAAGCTCTGAGAAAAAATACTCTCAATTTTATCTTATTTTACCTTTTTTCCCCCCCTCACAGGCACTAAGTAAAAAAATCCCACGTCTTTGAATCTCCACAGAAGATCGTGAGAGAGTGAAGAAAAGGAGTTTGTCGGAATATGGACTTCTATTCAAACCTGTTTTTGTGTGCCTCTCTTGATTTCTTAAGCAGCCAAATGTCTTATTTCTGCATACTCTTCTTCCTTGGGCCTGCTGCTCTGGAATTTTTGACTCTAATCCAGCAGCAACTGCGGAAAGAGAGTAGTTTTAATAATAGTGGAAAGTTACTGTTATTATTCAAACTTTACATCATCCTGAAACCAAAATATTTGTTTGTAAGATACAGTCTTTCATAAACCCACGTTATCTAACACTCTATTCTTAGGTTCAATTAGCAAAAGCACTCACTTGCTTTTCAGTGTTTTCTCACCTTTCTCAGCTAGATCCCTTCCTAAACTGTATTCTTCACCATCCTTCCCTCCTCCTAGCCAAATAATTGTAGTCTCAGGAAAGAACTCTTTGTGTTGTATCGTTTATGGCAGGATCAGTTTTGCTAATTCTTCCTGAATGTTCTCAAAGTGTGGCTTGTTTCCAAAGCCAAAATGCAAAATAATGTGATTTCCATGGTTTCCTGAATGATCCAATTTAAGGCATTTGGAGTACTTGTATTTTATAGCATTAAAAGATATTTCTTAAATTTTTTATTGAAATAATCCCTAAAATTATTTGCATGGTCAGAAATAGGTAAATTATGTGGTCAGTTAATGAGTACCATTATAAGCATGTGGTTATGTACCCTCTAAATCCAAAGATCTATCATAAATAAATAAAGTAGAATCCAAATCCTAAGAGAACAAATTACATGCCTCTAGTTTCCCTTTGGAAACAGCTGTACTGAATCAGGTGGAGGATGAAGAACAACTACACTTGGCTTTGAGAGTTGGCCTTAATTAGCATCCATGACTCTCACTAAAATTTATGAGGATAAACTGTCTTTGAACATAATGGTCCCTGCTGCTTTGTTATCTCATGCAATGCTCATTGGCTTCCATATTCAAAGTGCTGTAATATGCCCAGGGCCTGTGTAGAGAGTATTGATAGCATCGTCTCGCTAAGGCTTTTCAGGTTTGTAGTACATTTTCTCAGATATATTGAATAACAAATTTCCATGGAATTTATGAATCATTAAATTAGATGTTTTCTTGCTAGGCAGAAGTAATGTGGGGAATCATTCTGAGTAAAATCCAACATTAAAAAATTATTATGTGTATTTTCACAGACATTTATACCAGATGGCAGTTACTAAAGCCTATGTAGTTTTATTTAGCATAAGTACTAGATAGGCTAAAGTTTTTCAGATAGTCACCACTATCTGAAATTTCAGATAAACTTAAGCTCTGTGAGGTTCACTCTTATCTTGAAAAGAGGAATGTCTTTGCAGATAACTTCAAGACATGCACCTGGGATCCATGAACCACAATAGTTGCATACTTTCCATTAATTGGCTCTACCTAGAAATTGCATGATGGTGCTCAAAAGATTGGCTGGGATTACTTAATAATCTATAAATGGAGGTGAGACCAAGTTTGATAGGAACCAGTGAAACTTACTCAGATTATGCAAGAATGTTATAGAATGTGAAATTCCATTCAAACCTGCTTTTCAATAGAATAACAGGTTCCATTGAGTAACACTGGCTTGGTCAAATAATTTAATGTTTAGTTATTAAATTATGTTTTAAGAAAGTTAGAAATTTTCTGATTTGAAATGAAGTAACAATCAGAAGAACTTAAATCATATCAAATGGGTCAGCATTTAATTAACTGATTCCATTTTCTTATTTAACATTCTCATTAACTCACTTATGCCACTTTGGGAGGTCACTTTTAATTCCTATTGAACATGAATAAATGGATAAATAGGTATTTAAAAAAAGGCTATACGTAATTAGTAGCCTTTACCAATATATTGCAAACAAGCACCTAACTGGACTTCTTTTCCCATCTCAAAGGACAAAACCTAAATCACTTTACTCTGAGAAATAAAACTTCATCTGTGAATATTTGATTGGGATCTCAATATTTTGCCATTTAAAAATAAGATCAGATCAGCCATGAGTATATCTTATTTTGATCATTTTCAAGTACAGCTGTTAATTTTGATAAATTTATATTACAAATAACCATTGAAAATTTTGAAAATATGATTAAATGAAAAATATCTGTAATCAGCAAGGCATAATTACTCTTCATATTTTGGTATATAGCCACTCAGACGTTTTGCTGTGTACATAACTGTATATGAAGTACATATGCATTAATGTATAAATTATAGATCTACAAAATCAACAAAGCAATAAGGTAATTAAATCTATAATACAAAATATGGCATAATAAAACATTTTGAAATGAAAACAATTATAATTCTATACTATTCCAATTGTTGCCACTTTTAATCTTACCTTCTGGTCTGTATTCATATTGCTACTTAATTATAATTATGAAATTCGTACTTCAACAACTACTTTGATAAGAATATTATAACTGCATTTCTGCTGTTTTAAGGGAATTCTTTTTTACATACATTCATTCCCAATTTATACAGGAAGTGAAAAACCATGACATCCACCTCAGAGGCATTTTAACTTTTTTGGGTGACAACTCAGTAGACTTATAAAAGCAATAACATAAAATTTCCAAATATTTGATTTCCATGTGGGAAGCAGCTGTTCTTTTTCATGCAATTTAAAGAAAATGTGTGTGCTCTCTACTCTGCCTGGCTTTCTGTGGCTCTAACCATTGAAATATCATTCCTACTCGGATGTATCTTCGAGGGTTGGTGATAATACAGATGCACTTATTAATATTTATTTTGTGACAAGCATTATGCTATGCAGTTTACAGATATAACCTCATTTAATTCTCATAACAGCATTTTAAAGACGAAGGAATTAAGGCTTAGAGAGGTCACATATCTTGTCAAAAATCACAGACAAGCTACAGAATGGGAGAAAATTTTTGCAATCTACTCATCTGACAAAGGGCTAATATCCAGAATCTACAAATAACTCAAACAATTTTACAAGAAAAAAACAACCCCATCAAAAGTGGGCGAAGGATATGAACAGACACTTCTCAAAAGAAGACATTTATGCAGCCAACAGAAACATGAAAAAATGCTCATCACCACTGGCCATCAGAGAAATGCAAATCAAAACCACGATGAGACACCATCTCACACCAGTTAGAATGGTGATCATTACAAAGTCAGGAAACAACAGGTGCTGGAGAGGATGTGGAGAAATAGGAACACTTTTACACTGTTGGTGGGACTGTAAACTAGTTCAACCATTGTGGAAGACAGTGTGGCGATTCCACAAGGATCTAGAACTAGAAATACCATTTGACCCAGTCATCCCATTACTGGGTATATACCCAAAGGATTATAAATCACACTGCTATAAAGACACATGCACACGTATGTTTATTGCGGCACTATTCACAATAGCAAAGACTTGGAACCAACCCAAATGTCCATCAATGATAGACTGAATTAAGAAAATGCGGCACATATCCACCATGGAATACTATGCAGCCATAAAAAAGGATGAGTTCATGTCCTTTGTGGGGACATGGATGAAGCCAGAAACCATCATTCTGAGCCAACTATCACAAGGACAGAAAACCAAACACGGCATGTTCTCACTCATAGGTGGAAATTGAACAATGAGATCACTTGGACACAGGATGGGGAACATAAGACACCGGGGCCTGTTGTGGGGATGGGGGAGAGGGGAGGGATAGCATTAGGAGATATACCTAATGTAAATGACGAGTTAATGGGTGCAGCATACCAACATGGCACATGTATACATATGTTACAAACCTGCACGTTGTGCACATGCACCCTAGAACTTAAAGTATAATAAAAAATAATGCTAATAATACTGGCAATTAAATAATGATGTGATTTTTGCATGTAACAGGAGGTCCAAAACATGATCTCAGGTTGGTGCAGAAGTTCCGCTGTGTTCACAGTGACTCCATCTCCTTCCAGATGCAGTTGTGATCCACGATCTCATATTTAAAAAATGGCTTGAAGTTTCAACCATTGCATCCATCTTCTAGGCAGGAATAAGAGGAAGGGAAAGTAAAGGCAAAAAGGCACCAGTGCCTAAGTGTCAAAGCTGTCAAAGTTCTAATTTATCAACTTCCACTCACATGTCTTGACCATTCTGCAAAGGATTCTGGGAAATGTAGTTACCGAGCTGGGCACATTGCCAATGTCATCAAATTTATGGTTCTTTTAATAAGAAAGAATGGAGGAAGAGATATTGGTTAGGCAGTCACACCAACATGGCACATGTATACATATGCAACAAACCTGGACGTTGTGCACATGTACCCTAGAACTTAAAAAGTATAATAATTTAAAAAAAGTAAAATACAAAAAAATAAGGTGTAGAGCCAGTATTTTTTTTCTCCTTGATGTCAGAGCTTGATCACCAGCACCGTGTTATCCTGCATTCCTCTGGGTAGCTACATTCCACTGTTGATTGGGAGATTAGTAATTGGATGTCTTCTGCTGGAACCTCCATATCCTATCAATTGTCCTACAGCTTGGGGTAAATACTTGTGGCTTTCAGAAAGTGGCCTAGCCTTGGGAAATCTATAATTTTACTCCTGGGAAAGCTCCTGACACACTTTTTTCCCCTAGTGATTCATTCTTATGTCTTGGCTAAGTACCTTGAACTAATTCCCCAGGCAGACTCAGTCATTATCTACTTCTACCTTATTTCTTCCCCCTAGATCTGTAAGTTATGTCTTCCTTCGAATCAAAGATATACTTATCTCATCTCATTTGAGACATTTGAGGGCTCCTCAGAAATTTCCAAAGCAACTCAGTTCCCCAAAAGCAGTCCATATAGTTTTCTAGTTGCTGAGGTCAACATTTTTGGAGTCAATTGCAACACAGTGAACACTTGAAAAAATGAATGGAATTCACCTCACACTTTTTGAAGTATAATCATTTTAGGATGCTACTCATTACTTTCCAAGTAGAGTGTGCAATAATGTGAGCCATTTTTAAAATTATACTTAAAATTTAGCTGATATATCTTAATAATCCATGTTATATATTAACACTTGACCCCAGAACTGAATTCATCTCAAAATTATGAAATAATTATGGGTCGGGCGCGGTGGCTCAAGCCTGTAATCCCAGCACTTTGGGAGGCCGAGGCGGGTGGATCACGAGGTCAGGAGATCAAGACCATCCTGGCTAACATGGTGAAACCCCGTCTCTACTAAAAATACAAAAAACTAGCCGGGCAAGGTGGCGGGCGCCTGTAGTCCCAGCTACTAGGAGGCTGAGGCGGGAGAATGGCGTGAACCCGGGAGGCGGAGTTTGCAGTGAGCTGAGATCCGGCCACTGCACTCCAGCCTGGGCGACACAGCGAGATTCCGTCTCAAAAAAAAAAAAAAAAAAAAAAAAAAAAAAGAAATAATTATGGAATTTAAATAATCAAATAGGCATTAAAACAGACAAAATAACTTTTATACACATATACACATACACACACATATAAATATATTTCACTTGCTTTGGTCTAGATCAATATCTGACTGTCAACATTCCATACCTTGGTTATGTAACGTCTTATACAGAATGTTCAGAAGCAAAATAATGCAATTTTTGGCTTCCTATTTCCTTTTAGTTGTCCCAATTTCTGAGGTTTCTTCCCTGCCTGAGTTAGGCTAGTGATAGTTTTTTAATCCATGATTACAAGGTCAAAAATCAATTTCCCCAAACTGGGTGAAAATCTATTTGTTATTGTTTTAGATACCATATATAATTGAACTCATGAAGCTTTAAAAATGTCAAATTCATAGAAACAAAGTAGAATGATGGTTACTAAGGGCTGGAGAAAGGGAGATATGGGGAGATGCTGATCAAGAGGTAGAAAGTTTTGGTTATTTAGGATAAATAAGTTCTGGGGATCTAATGTACAACAATGTGGCTATAGTTAACAATCATGTAACATATTGCATATGTGAAATTTGCTAAGAGGGTAGATCTTCAATGCTCTTACCAGGTAAAAAAGTAACTATGTGAGATCATGAATAGGTTAATTAGCTTGAGTGTAGTGAATATTTAACAATGTATGTATACATACAGTGTATACATAAATCAAATCATAAATTTGTACAACTTGAATGTATGCAATTTTTAATTGTCAGTCATACCTCAGTAAAGTTGAAAAAACCATTTATTTGTTGTTTCTGGTAGCATTTTTTATTTTCTTCTGAGAATCATGCAAAAAAGTACCATGAAGAACAATAAGAGGCAAATAAAATACCAAACCAAAGAATTATGTATATTTTCACAAATTGAAAACTTATCAGAATTAAACACCCATTGACCATGTTGATCGCTAATACTAATGTGAATCCCATCCAATTACATTTAGAAGATGTATCTAAGATCAAGTGGATCTTTTTAAAAATTTCACATAAAAGATGACTCAAATCAAATACTGATTAATATACAAAGAAAGGAAGAGACATGGGCAAAATTAAGGGCAAAAAAAATTTAGGGGGGTGATGGTGGTTTATTATGACCAGAGATAAAGCCATCTATTTACAGCTTTCAGGGAAAGAAAATATTTTTTTTTCTGACCACAGCTGAAGAGAGATCCTGACAGAGCTTTCCTGCTCCCCATCTCCCATGTCATCAGCGTATTCTGGGAGAGGAATCTAAGGTGGTTTTCCAGCTAAGTGGTTACAGCTGTTTCCACAGTCTGTCAGATGGAGTTTCTGTGCATATTGACTTTGGCTGAAATCTTTCCCTGGAGCCCAGCAGCATAAGAGCATTTGCTCTGAGGCCTGGGACTCTGGACAAACATTCCAGAGTTTCTGAGTTCTTAACATTAACATTTGATGAATTCTTCTCTTAATTTCTTCTGGAGAAAAGTCAAAGATACTGGATGATCCCCTTTGCCCTGTGACAACCATAGTACTTCCCCCACACAGAATTCTTATCCTTCTTTATATGTAGTGAAAAACCTGAAAAAATAATAATGTGCACCAGCGATACCAATTCATGAAACTATGCATTCTTTTAAATACGCTTCAACACATCTTGACAGTTTTCTGAAACACCAGACTCCTTTGAAGTTTTTTTTAAAATGAAAGAGAAAAATAGGCTTTAAAACAAACCTTGAAACAATGGTATCAAGGGCTCTGAGAAAATTTGAAATGTAGCTACAGTTAATTAAGGAGGTCAGCTGTCATAATCACAGTGAGGTAGAATAGCACTTTTTAATGTTATTTTGCTAACTTTTCCAATATAGTAAATCTAATGCCTACTTTCAGTTACCTTCTATTGTGGGTCCTCATATTAATCATGAGAGGCAAAACTAAAGATTGATTCTTCAATATACGAGAAATTGAACAAAAATTTACTATAAAGACATCTTTAGGAAAAGGTTAATTTTTGTTAACTGGATGGCATCAAATAGGTCCAAACACATAACGGATGAAACTTGCCTTTATTTGTTATAGTAATAGAGGCATATAGGTTTTGGTTTCTATTGCAGGATTTCAGTTGTAAATAAGAGAGAACATTCTGACAAAGGTTATGGAAATAATAACTTGGATAACAAACAGAAACTTAGAACCATTTTCCTAGCAAGTTCTAAAAGGGTGCTTTTAAAAATTATTTTTAAGAGTCAGCCAGGATAGTCAAGGTAGATATTAAAATGGTAATAAATAGCATTTCCAAGTTCCATCAAGTTCATTACTATAATTAGGTCCAAGGGTATATTAAAACATGAAATGGCTACCTGCATGGTAAATTTATTTTATATACACACACATGCACATACAGATTGGCAAATTTTATGTATCACTATAGTAGCTTATATGCGTTTATGTATGAATTCTTTAGAAAAGAAACTTTGTTAGGGCATAGCCTTTGTTTTTTATATTGATTTGTTAAACAAAGCACATAGCGAATAACATAGAATCTGTAACTATTTTATTTGCAACATTATTCTAAGAGTAAACAAATAAATTACGCATTGTTAATATGACTGTTGTTGTTTATACCCCACCTATTATAGGATAATTAAGAGCTTATAAAGTTAACCAATCTTAACTTGGATAGTATAATGTGATGCCTAAAAGTGTAGTCTCAGCAGATAGGTTACCTGGGTTCAAGTCACACCTCTTCCCTTTACTAGCTGCTTGACACTAAACCAATTATTTATCCTCTATACCTCAGTTTCCTCATTTGTAAAGTGAGAATAAAACTTACATTTAATTCCTACATGTGTAAGTATTCAATAAGTATTATACTCAGAAGTATTAAATATGTATTTAATTTATGATGCTTACATAGCACCAGATATAAAATTCACTCTCAATAAAATAATAATAATTCTTGTCTTTCTATCATAATGCAACTCACCTCCTAATTGAGAAATTTCTTTTATAACATCAATGTATATGATCAACTCATGTAACCTTAAGTATTAAAAGTGACTTAACACTTTCTGGAAGACCCCAGGGCTGTGTTAGATAGCCTTAAAGGTTAATAGTTGTATTTTTTTGATTTAGGCAATATCTATTAGGTTGGCGCAAAAGTAACTGCAGTTTGGCCATTAACAGCAATTACTTTTGCACCAATTTAATATTTTCTGAAATTTGCTAGCTATACAGATCAGTTCAGATCATTTCTACTTTCCCCATTGAAATCATCAAATACTTGAAGTCTTCTTTAATTCCATCTCAATCCCCATTCATACCTACTTTCATCCAGACCAAACATGCTCTGTGCACTCAGATACTTCACTTATTATATGATTTTTAACAGTCTCTCCCCATTTTAGTGTCAAGGTTTGAAAACTTAATTTTTTAGTTCCTGAGCCTAGCAGGTATATTTCTTTTCTCTGACTTCAACAGTTACTTATGTTGACACTGTTAACCTTTTGGCTATATTGCTTGAGGTCAAATAAAACTCACTGTTTCCTTTCACATAATTTTGTTTTTGTAAATCAGCCTCCCATAATTTTTTTCATTGTATTGATTTTATTAAGTACATTGGCTCTAAGACTTCTGTTTTTCAATGTGACAGAGTAGTTTGTATCAAACCAATTCCCTGACCAAGAAAACCTATAAAAGCTGGATAGAAAACAATAAAAATGACAACACAACATCCATGGTTGTTGCAAACATTAGCCATCAAAAAAGACAGCCCAATCTGAGAGGTCAGTAATACTAAGAGAAGAAAATGTATTGAGGGGATGGGCAGATTTTTCATCTCTTCTTTCTCTCCAGAACAGTAACAACCTGAAGCTTTAAGCAGTCCCACACGGTTATGGAAACAAAAACTCCAATTAAGAGCTATCAAAGCAGGCAAATCCTGGAGAACAAAGGAACCACAGAGAAGTGAGTCTCATATTTGGTATGCCTTTTCTTCCTAATTTCTTCACCCAATTTCTTAGACCATGAAATTGGGCTAAACCAAAGCTTCAGAGAACTGAGAAGGGAATAAACCAAGAGAAAAATGACTACTGAGAGGCCAAAAAGCCAAGCAGAGATTTTGGCATTTGACTGGACTGGGGAGGGAAAAAATAATGTCGTTTGACTGGGCCAAAGAAGAGAAGTCTTCCTTTGTAAATACCTTAGACCTTCAGTTAAGACCTCTAAAAGTCTATGATAGAGTGGGAGCAGACTGGAAATAAATCAATCTTCACAGAGCTTACAACACAGTAAACAATTATCTCACTTCTTAAACTGATTCAAGATCATCTCTAACCTCAAAGCCTGTATAATTTTTTAAACAAAATATCTGTAATTCACTTGAATGTACATCTAGGATGAAATACACACAGAACAAAATAAGGAAAACCCAGAGAAAACCAGGCAACAGACAGGCTGTAGGCAGGGAACACATTAGAGTTAGATACACGGATTTTAAAATAACTAATAAGTCAAAAAAAAAGATGTATAATTTAGCCCCAAATTGAATATATACATATATATAAATCAAATGAAAATTTTAAAACTGAAAAAGTCTGTATCTGAAACTATAAAATCAATAGATAGACTAACAGCATGTTAGACACAGAAAAAGAAAGGATTAGTAAACTAGAAGATAAGTTACTAGGAAACATCCAGACCAACGGATGAAGACAAGAAAGAATGAAAAATAAACATGAGCAGAAAATACATGTGAAATACAGTTAGAGTGAAAAGATAAATGCAAATATATTATCAGAAGCAAAAGAAGAGAATACGGAAAATGTAGGAAAGGAATATTGGAAGATAATCTGCATAAGAATTTTCTCAAATTCCAAGCTGCAGATTTCAAGAAGGTCTGTGACCCTCAAGCATTAACTGCCACGTCAAAGCACATCATGGTCACACTGATAAAAACCAAAGGTAGAGAAATGTCTTAAAATCAGCTCCGTTCCCCCAAATGAATTCCATATCACCATAAACGGACCAATAACAATATTGATAGTTGACTTTTCAAAAGAAGTGACACAGCTAGAAAACAAGAGAATGATATTTTTCCAGTATTGAATTTACAGCCAACCAATAATTTTGTACACAGTGAAAAACATCAGACGTGAAGATGAGTGAAATAATTCATCAGCAGAAGACACATGCTGAAGGAAATAGTAAAAGGAGACTTCAGATTGAAGAAAACAATCTCGTGCAGGTTTGTTAACTATGTATACTTGTGCCATGTTGGTGTGCTGTACCCATCAACTCGTCAGCACCCCTGTACCCTAGAACTTAAAGTATAATAATTTAAAAAAAAAAAAACTGAAAAAAACATAAAGGAAATAATCTCTATTGAGACCACAGAAAAACGGAAAATTATAAAAATTCATGGGAAATGTAAATACGTGGGTAAAACTCAATGAGTATTTATGCTGCACAACAATAATAATATCTTTTGAAGTTTAAAATGTATATATAACTCAAATGCATGATCACAAGCACAAAAGGCTGGAGAAGGTAAAGGGACTAAAGTGTTTTGAGTTTTTTAAATTGTCTTGGAAAGGTAAAAGTAACAATTTGTTGTTGACTCTAGTGGCTGGGAAAAGTGAGTCTAGGTTCTTCTCTTGGTCTTTTCTCTTGAGATCAGTTGGTATGTCAGGAGATCACAGTTTTATACCTCGCATTGTTAGGAATAGAGAGGTTATTGTCTAAGAGTTCTTTGTCTTGATAGGTTGCCCTTTTTCTGGTCCTTAGCTAGAGAAAGCAGCCATTTGCTGGGGCTTTTTGGTTTATTTCCCTTGATGTTTCTGGGTTGCCAGCTTCTTCCAATCCATGTCTAGGATATATGTGGAAAAAAAAAAAAAAAAAAAAAAAAACCCAGAAATCTCATCATCATACCTCATTCCTTGGGTCCTGAAGTCTCTAGCCATCTAGTCAGTCTGAATTTTCTCCACCTGTTAAAGCCTATATAAGTAATATATATCAATCTTCCTTATATATAAAATATATGATAAGCCTTCTTACGTATATTTTATGTGTGTGTGTATATATAGAGACAGAGAGAGAGACAGTTACACACACACACACACACACACACACACACAACAATGTCCCCAGTTTTAGTCATATTTAGTTGGAGGAATGGGGAAAAATATATCTACTCGATTTTTTTGGAAGCAGGATTTCCTCTTAGTATAGCTTTCATTCTTAAAGAATATTTTTGCTGGAATAGAATTCAGGGTTGGCAGTTGTTCCCTTCAGCACTTTAAACACTTTCCATAGTCTTCTGGATTTATAATTTTTTAATGAAAATGTAGCCATCATCTGAATATTTTTCACTGTATGTAACAGGTCATTTTTTCTCTGGCTGCTTTTAAAATTTGATTTTACCAATGGCTTTTACCAGTTTTACTTTGACATGCTGAGGTGTAGCTTTATTTTATTTATCCTGTTTGGAATTTTCTGAGCTTCTTGAGTCTCTAGATTTAATAATTTACAATTTTGAAAATTGTTGACTATTTTACTCTAAAATCTCTTTGTCGTATTCTCCCTCTTTTCTCTTTCTTAGATTTCAGTAAGACATATGTTAGACCATGTATAATTGTCTCCCATGTCCCTGAAACTGTTAGTTTCCATTGCTTTATCTCATTTACATAAATAATTTCTACAGGATATCTTTGTGGTTATTAATTTTTCTTCTGCCATCTCTCTTTTGCTAGGAAGCCCACCCAGTAAATATTTTATTTTACATATTGTATTTGCAGTTTTAAAATTTTTATATTTTGAATTTTATTTTGATGTTGCCAACATTTTCATTCATTATAGACATATTTGACTTTATGCCCTTAAGTATATTTATAATAGCTGTTTATAAATCCTTGTTTTCTAATTTCAATGTGTCATTTCAAGATTGGTCTTTTACACTTCTCTTTTTTTTCATGAGAATTTGTCACATATTTTTCTGATTCTTCAAATGTTTAGAAATTGTGAATGCTACGTTGTGGAGCCTATGGATTATTTTATTCCTTTAAAAAGAGACTTACATGTTAGACCTAAAACCATAGAAACCCTAGAAGAAAACCTAGGCAATACCATCCAGGACATAGGCACGGGCAAGGACTTCATGTCTAAAACACCAAAAGCAATGGCAACAAAAGCCAAAATTGACAAATGGGATCTAATTAAACTAAAGAGCTCCTGCACAGCAAAAGAAACTACCATCACAGTGAACAGGCAACTTACAGAAAGGGAGAACATTTTTGCAATGTATTCATCTGATAAAGGGCTAATATCCAGAATCTACAAAGAACTCAAACAAATTTACAAGAAAAAACAAACAGCCCTATCAAAAAGTGGGCAAAGGA
>NW_016812891.1:1891308-1927204 GCF_001698545.2 Rhinopithecus bieti | reverse complement strand
AAAAAAAAAAAAAAAAGAGTAATGCTTTTTTTCTTGAAGCCGGCAATTAACTTGATTGAACTCAAGCTTCAAATTCTGTCTCCTGGTGGTAGTTCAAATCTAAAAGCAATTATTTTACTCCCTTATCTAGGTTGTTTGTGTCTTAATTGCATGCGTGTTTCAGAGTTAAGTCAAATATTTGGGGCAGATTTTTACACACAATTAGGATCTTTTCCTATCTCTGATTCACCTTTACGGAGTTTTCCCCTTGATTTCAGTTGGTTACAATTGCCCTTAATTTTGTCCTGTGATTCTGCCAGCCAGAGAAACTGCAGATGTCTCTGTCGAGTTTTAACTGCCACTCATAGAGCTTACTTTATTCTGATCTGAAGGTAAAATCATAAAATGAGTAATTCATCTATGCCATAAATTCTTTCGAGTGTTCACTCTGCTCCAATATACCTCTAATTTTATGCACTATTCCACTTATTCTATAGTTGTTTCCTTGGATTTACTACTGAGTTTATGCTAATTATCTATAGGGTGGTAGGATTCAACAGAATCTTACTTTATCATGACAGATGTAGAACTTCATTAATTAAATTAGAGTGATTATGTATCAGTACTGATTGTTTTGTTAAGAAAATCTTACTGTATATTACTGACATACAGACACATAGAACAATGGAACAGAATAGAGAGCCCAGAAATAAACCCAGGTATTTATGGTCACTTCAACAAGGTCATTAAGAAAACACCATGGCTCATGCCAGTCATTCCAATGCTTTGGGAGGCCTTGGTGGGAGGATCTCCTGAGACTGGAGTTCCAGACCAGCCTAGACAACATATTGTGACCCCTATCTCTACAAAAATTTTGAAAAATTTGCCTGGCATGGTGGTGTGCACCTGTAGTCCTGGCTACTCAGGAGGCTGAAGGGAGGATCTCTTGAGTTCGGGAGTTCAAAGTTGCAGTGAGTTGTGATCACAGCATTGCCTTCCAGCCTGGGCCCCTGGGTGACAGAGTGAGAACCTGTCAAGGAAAGGAAGGGAAAGGGAAGGGGAAGGGAAAAGAAAGGAACAGGGAAGGGAAAGGGAAAGGAAAGGGAACAGAAAGGGGAAGGGAAGGGAAGAGAAAGGGAAGGGAAAGGGAAGGGAAGGGAAAGTGAAGGGAAAGGGAAGAGAATGGGAAGGGAATGGGAAAGGGAAGGGAAGGGAAGGGAAGGGAAGGGAAGCGAAGGGAAAGGAAAGGGAAGGGAATGGGAAGGGAATAGGAAAGGGAAAGGGAAGGGAAGGGAAAGGAGAGGAAAGGAGAGGAGAAAACTCAATGGCGAAAAGATAGTCTATTTGATAAATGGTGTTGGAAAAACTAGATATCCACATGCAAACAAATAAAACTGGACCCTCATCTTACACCACACACAAGAATGAACTCCAAATAAATTAAAGACATAAACATAAAACCTGAAGCTATAAAATTCCTAGAGGAAAGCCTAGCGAAAATCTCCTTGATATTCTCCTTGGCAATAATATTTTTATATGACCCCAAAAGCACAGGCAACAAAAACAAAACAAGGGAGACTACATCAAACTAAAAAATCTACAAAATGAAATGGCAGCCAATGGAGTGAGATAAAATATTTACAAACTATATGTCAACCAATGGAGTGAGATATAAGAAATTAACCCAACACAATAGCAATAAAAACAAGTTTTAAAAATGAGCAAATGACCTGAAGAGACATTTCTTCAATGAGGATGTACAAATGGCCAGCAAATATAGGAAAAAGTGCTCAACATGACTAATCAGCAGGAAAATGCAAATCAAAACCACAATGAGATAACAACCTCACACCTGTTAGGATAGTTATTATCAAAGAGATAAGAGATAACAAGAGTTGGCAAGCCTGTGGGAAAAAAGGAATCCTAGTTACAGTCTTGATGGGAATGTAAATTAGTACAGCCATTACGTAAAACTGCATGGAGCATCCCAAAGAAATTAAAAGTAGATCTACCATATGATCCAGCAATCACTCTTCTGGGTATATACCCAAGTGAAATGAAGTCACCAGTTCATAAAGATATAAACTCCCATGTTCATTGCAGCATTATTCATTACAGCCAAGAAGTTGTGACATACGTACACAAACACAGACATGCACATACAACAGAGTATTATCCAGCCTTAAATGAAGAAGGAGATTCTGCTGTTTATAATAGTTGCACCTAGGGAGCATCATACTAAGTAAAATAATTCAAAGGAAGAAAATCACTGCATGATCTCAATTATGTGTCAAATCTAAATTTTTTAATGAATATATTAACACAGAGTATAAAGGTTGTTACCAGTGTCGGGAGCTGGGGGAAATGGAGAGAGATAGATCAAAGGGTACAAAGACACAGTGGTCTCAGAGGAATAAGTCTAGCGATCTAACATACAGCATCAGTATAGTTAATAATATTGTATCACATACTGGAAATTTGTTAATGGGTGTAGATTTTAGTTACTCACACCACAGAATAAAGAAGAAAAAGTAAATAACTGTGAGATAATGGGTATGTTAATTTATTTGATGGTAGTAATCATGTCATATGCCTTAAATATATACAATAAAAATAGAAACACAGAGAACATCTTACTGTGATATTTAATAAATAGAATAAATACATATTTTCTTGTTTTTCTTTTTTCTCCTAATCTCAATCTGCCTGATCTTTCTTTCCTCTTCTCTTTTCTCAAGGTGATATATGAAGAAGTCCCAGGAATAATGTTTTGAAAAGTACTATATAAAATTATTTCAAAGTTATCTCTAAATTATCTCAATTAAATTTTAAAAAAAGGGAATATATTGAACTAAAGTATAATAATAATAAAAATAACATTTAATGTCTATTATGTATTAATTTAAAAATTAATGAAGAATCTTCAGAGAAACTAGAAATAATTTATGTAATTCCCAAAACATTAACCCTGGGACCCTCTCAGATAACACCCTTGAAGAAAAAGAGAAGAGGAAAAAAACTGGCCAGATTGCATGTAGGAGAAACAACCCAAATATTTACTTTATTTTATTCAATAAATGTAAGTATTTAACAATAAAATACATAATTTTCTTCCACAAACTTGAAGAAAATATTTGCAAATAAAATAACTAGGGATATAAAATAGTTCATGAGGTCTTCCAAATCAATAAAAAAAAAAAAAAAGGAAAACAGGATATTAAGAGGCAATTCAGAGATACAAAACTGAAAGGATAATAACTGTATGGCTAAAATTCTTAAGTTTACTAGTAAACAAATAAAAATTAAAACAAGTTGTCACTCTATCAAGTTGAGCAAAACATAAAAAGCCTGATAATACTAAGTGTTGGTGAAAATATGTGGCAACATACACGGGAATTTTTCATGTGTTACTGGTGAAGAAAAAAATCGTCATGACCTCATCAAAGAAATTTCATAAAAATTAGTGATGAGAAGATAAGCCTAAGCTATCAACAAGAATATCACTTCTAGGTGTATACCCTAGAGAAATCCTCAACCACAAGGATATCCTAACAGGAATTTTATAGCAGCCATAGCTTTTAAAAATAAAACTTTGGAAAGAATAAAAACATTTATTAACAGGGTGTTATGGGCTGAATTTTGTACCCCCCAAATTCATATCAAATTCCTGATTCCCAGTATTTCAGAATGTGACTATGTTTGGAGACAGTCTTTAAAGAAGTATTTAAGTAAAAAGTAGGTTATTACAGTGGGCCTAATTTAGTATGACTAGTGTTCTTACAAGAGGGAGAAATTTGAACACAGAGGTATACCAAGGGAAGACCATGTGAAGACACAGTGAGATGATGGCTACAATGAACTGAATATTTGTGTCCCCCATAATTCATTTGTTGAAATCCTAACCCCCAATATGATAGTGTTATGAGGTAGGGTCTTTGAGAACTGATTAGGTCACTAAGGTAAGACCCTCATTAATGGAATTAATGTCCTTACAAAAGGAAGCTAGAGAGGCCCCTCCTATTTCCACCACATGAGAATATGAGAAGATGTCTTTCTGTAGCCTGGAAAATCACCCTCACAAGAACTCAAACATGTTAGCACCCTGATATTGAACTTCCAGCCCCCAGAAAAGTGAGAAATAAATATCTGTTGTTTATAAACCACCAAGCCTGTGGTACTTTGTTATAGCAGCCTGAACTAAGACAAATGCCATCTACATGCCAAGAAAAGATTCCTCAGAAGAAACCTGCTGGCACCTCAACATCAGACTTCCAGCTTCTAGAACTGTAAAAAATAAATATTCATTGTTTAAGTCACACAGTCCATGGCACTTTGTTATGGCAGCCTTAGCAAGCTAATACTGAGGGTTAACAATGCATTTTTGTGTGTTCATTTATTATTATAAAACAATTAAAATTAATAAATTAGAGCTAAAGCTGTCTTAAATGCACATATAATTTTGAGGGAAATAAGCTAGAAAACGACACACTTATAAAATGATTTATAACAGTATTAAACACACAAAGCTCTATAGTTTACATATACCTATGTATGCAGTTTAAAAATAAAAACATCTATGGGAAGATGGAGGAAAGAAATGAAACTGTGGTGGTAAATATTGAGAGACTCCACTGTACCTGGGAGAGAGAGGAAACAAGAGAGCTGAAGCCAACATGCAAAATATAACATCTTCTTAACCTATATAGTGAGCACATGGGTGTTTTATAAATTAAATTCTATATATTTATGTTTAAATATATAATGGTATAAAAAGTAGAGGTGGAACATCATTATCATATATTGACTTGTTTTATATAATTCTATTGTCAATTACTCTCAGGACTTATGACAGCAATTTTCATTCTAAAATTATTTCTTGAGATATCTTTTACAATAGGATTTACATGACTAGAAGTGAATTGTGTTTCTATATTACTTATCATGTCATAGAACAAAGATAGCTATAAGCACCCACCAAATGGCTGCTACTATTTCTAAGATGGTACAATGTTAGAGATGACTTAAATTCCAAGTAAGGAATAATAAATTTAAATGATAGAAAATGTATACCAAAATTCTACTTTTAAATCTCAATTTTCTAAGCAGTGTTGGTTTGCATGTGATTTCCATTACACAGGTTAAGCATTCCTAATCCAAAAATACAAAATCCAAAATGGAAACTGTTCCACACTTGACCTTAGGTAGTGGGTCACAGTCAAAACACAGTCACACAACATACAGTTTATTCAGTGTTCCCAAAAGCGAAAAGACCCTCCCAGCCACCTTCAGCTGCAATATAATTCTTCTGTTCATGTCCAAATCTCCCCATGCAATCACACCTACAAAAAATAATAAAATGGCATGTTTGCATGGAGGCTGGATACACCAATGATTAACTCCCCAGGATGTCCTACATGGGGCTAAGACTTACGTGTTTTAGTGGGTTTTGTTTTGTTTTTATAAACAGGATCTCACTTTGCTGCCCAGGTTGAAATGCAGTGGCCTGATCATAGCTCACTGCAACCTCAAACACTTGGGCTCAAGCAATCCTCCAGCCTCAGTAGCTGGGACTACAGGTATGCACCACCACACTCGACTAATTTAATTTTTTTTTTCTTTTTTTAGAGATGGGTTCTCACTATGTTTCTCAGCCTGTTCTTGAACTGGCCTCAAGAGATCCTTCTGCTTCAGCCTCCTGATTAGCTAAGATTACATTTAGCCACTGTGCCTGACTAACTCAAAATTTTTTTTGTTTATCCTCTATTCTCTGACGTAAAGATATGTTTGAAATGTCAGGAAGCCCTATAATAGCGATTTGAAAAGATAAAATAAAGGAGGCAGCATACATAGCAAAGAAGTCAGACCACTGAAGAAAATGAACAATGGTGTAAGTGTGAAACATTTTAGAGCAGATGACGGTGTTGGGATGACCTCCATATGTTATCTGAAGAAACCGAAGGATAAACTGTTGAGGTTCTATGCTGAAAGCAGTGAACAGAGGTAAGGAAAAATAGAAAAACACTGCATAAAGCTAAAAATGAAGGTCTTAATCATGTATTGAAAGTGTGGAACTGCTGGTGTTGCAGTAAACACATGCTACTTGATGGTATGCTGATCATGAAACAAACAAAGATATATCACGATAAACTTTAAATAGAAGAGAACTGTGAATATTCAATGGGCTGATTGTAGAAATTTAAGAAAAGACACAGCGTTAAAATTTTGAAGATTCATAGTGACAATACATCAACTGACATGAAGCAGTGGAGAAATTCATTGACGACTTTGCCAAGATCATTGCTGATGAAAATCTGATGCCAGAATAAGATTATAATGCTGATAAGACATCATTGTTTTGGTGTTATTGTCCACGAAGATGGACTACAGCTGATGTGTCAGACCCCACAAGAATTAAGAATGCCAGGGAATAACTGTGTTGAGATGTGCTAATACTACAGGCACACATAATTATAAACTTACTGTGATAGGCTAAATCTTGCATCCTAGCTATTTTCAAGGAGTGACTTTCTTAGCAGTTCATTGTTATGCTAGCAAAAATGTGTGGATTACCAGGGACATCTTTTCTGATTGGTTTCACAAATATTTTGTACCAGTGGTTTGCACTCATTGCAGTGAAGCTGGACTGGACGATGACTACAAGATACTGTTACTGCTTGACAACTGCTCCACTCATACTAGAGCTGAAATTCTCATTAAAAATAATGTTAATGCATTTAATTTTCCCCAAATGTGACTTTATTAATTCAACTATATGAACAGGGTATCCTTAGAACAATGAAGAGTAAACACATAAACACTTCCTTGAATAGCATGCTAGCAGCAGTGAACAGAGGTGTGGGTTTCAAAGGTTTTCAAAAGAAGTGTAGTATGAAGGATGCCACATATGCTATTGCCAATTCTTGGAACATAGTCACTAAAGATACAGTTGTGCATGCCTGGCATAACCTCTGGTCTGTAACTATGTTCAGTGATGGTTAGAAACAAAGTAATGACTTTGAAAGATACTGTATGTCAAATGAGAAAGAATTACGTTTGACCTCATTATATATGCAAAATATACCTTCAGAATCCATCAGTAACCTGCAAGAATTGGATATCAAAGAACTTTTAAATATTAATGATGAGACTCCAGTTGTTCATTCACTGATGGTGAAATTGCCTAGATGGTTCTGAAGCAAGGTGATCCTGATAAAGTGACAATTAAGATGGGCTTCTTAAAATTGCAGAAAAAGTGACTATTGACAATACGGCTAAAATGTGTGATGGGCTTCTTGAAGGGCTAAAGCAGCACGTATTCATAAATGAACAAGGAATCATGTCAGCTTATCAAATCAAAGAGAGACTTCTAAGACAACAAGTTATTGTTGATGAGACAGATGATCCTGCAGGAAACATTTTTAAAATCCATCCAGCAGAATGCCTCCTCATCCCCAGAAAACTCACTTTCTGGTCCCTCAGTCCCTCAACTGCTTCTGATGTTTTCTCTCTCTCTCTCAAAAAAAAAAAAAAAAAAAAAAAAAAAAAACAACAACAACAACAAAAAACAGTGTATGGTAACCCTTCAATCAAAATAGCATAGTAGATGGAGGCTGAAAGCCTGCTGTTGTTGGTTGTTACTGTGGTTTAACAGCTGATACAAGTATTCTGGTGATGCTACTGTATTGCTTAGTTACCCTGAAAACATTTTTTCATTGTGTTAATGACATCACATTTTTTACTGTTAAGTACTTATATGTGAATAAGGATATGAAAATGATTGCTTATTGGTAGCATACAAATTCAGTGCCAGGAAAGATGTGATGCCAAACGACCACAGATTGTCAACATGGGTGGCTGAGATGGTGACAACAGTACCCTCTGATGGTTCAAGGTACACATACTTGGTTTCATGCACTAAATTATTAAAAATACTGTACAGAAGTATCTTTGGGTTACGTGTATAAGGTGTATATGAAGCATAAATGAATGTTGTCTTTAGACTTGGGTTCCATCCCCAAGATATCTCATGTACAGGCAAATATTCCAAAATCTGAAAAAATTCAAAATCCAAAACACTTCTGGCATTTTGGATGCAGCATCTTCAACCTGGATTAATATTTTTTCTCTTACTTCTTCAGTAATCGCTACTTTCTTTTAACTGCTCTAAGTATTTCATTTATAAAAGGCAGTAAAACCATTGTTAATTTACTCATGTGGCTGTCTTCCTACCAAACAGCTTGGTCAAAAATCTCAATGACTAACGTGAAAGAAAAAAAGAAAATTTTTCTTCTACAACTAGAAACAGATTCAACACAGATTATAAATACTGTTATTAGTAATTATAATCAACTTGATGAGTGTTTAAAAAAAAGTATATTACAATTAAAAATAAAACAAAAATTTCTCCAAGTCATTCCTAGCATTAGAGATGTGTATTTTAAGATGTATTTTCTGATGGGGTCAGCACGGATCATGTAACATTTAAAAGACTCACAGGGTAATTTCTGTACTGCACAGCTGTAGGGCCATGAGAGAATATTTTTATTCCCTAGACAAAGTCAGCCTATTAGAAGCTTTTAAACCTGATGTTTAGGATGACTCACATGCTGGAATTGGAAAGAACTCTTAAATATGATTTAATTTAACCACCTTACTGTAGTGATGAGGAAACAGGCTCCCCAGAGTCAAGGGTCTTGATCAAAGTAGTAAAGGAAGTTGGGGGCAGAACCAGGAGTCAAACTCATCTATAATCTATACATTGACCTTTTAAAAAAAAAAAAAATTGGCCAGGCGTGGTGGCTCACGCCTGTAATCCCAGCACTTTGGGAGGCCGAGGCGGGCGGATCACAAGGTCAGGAGATCGAAACCACGGTGAAATCCCGTCTCTACTAAAATACAAAAAATTAGCCAGGCGCGGTGGCAGGCGCCTGTAGTCCCAGCTACTCAGGAGGCTGAGGCAGGAGAATGGCGGGAACCCGGGAGGCGAAGCTTGCAGTGATCGCGCCACTGCACTCCAGCCTGGGGGACACAGTGAGACTCCGTCTCAAAACAAAACAAAAAAAAGCCTACTCCATTTAATAGATGCTGACATTAAACGCTCAGTTCTTTTTTACTTTAAAAATGCTTCTGGGAATGCTTAGTGGGATTTCTATGAAACTTATTATAGGTTCTGAATGCAAGCTAAGTCTAATGCTAACCAGCTGGCTTTGTGTATGAAATCACTGGCACTTTCCAGTGTAGGTTCCTTTGAAGGTGCACAAATTTTCTGCCAACTGCCAAATTGGCTGGGCAAGCATGGGCACTGAAAACTATCCCACAGATTTTGGAAACCTGTCCAAATCTGTGTCCCTTCCTTCCTAAGAGTCACTAGCACATCTGAAATTTGAAGAATGCAGTTAAGGCTGATGAAGAGCAAACATCCCTTCTAAGGCGATCACTATTTCCACCTTCTTGTTCTCACTCCTTTCTTTCTCCACTCTTAAACAATATTAAGAGCTGCCAGTTTACTGCTTTGACAATAAAAACGAGCCACACAAATAGATTTCTAAAACAGTCTAGAAACATTTTCTGAATGCCTAACATATTCAGGCAGTATGCTAAATATATCCAAAAGCATATAAATATACCATGAATCCAGGAGAATTTAGATAGCCCAGGTCTTCCTCCAGATTACTTTGACTCAGAATCCATTGTTGGTGGCATAGACAATCAGTACCTTTTCTCATTCCCAATAATCTGTCATACTTGAAGATGGTAATCCAGTGTACATAAATTTATTTGCAAATTTATGTAGATAAGCCCAGATCATATTGACAAATGGAGACCCTTGCCTATCCTTTACGTTGAGTCTTTCTTGTAATCTATTTGAAACCCCCAACAAATCTACTGCCACCATTAGCATCACTACTACACCTGTAGGACTTGAAAGATAGACCTCAGCTCCAAGCAGAGTAAAAGAGGGTGGCTCACAGGAAAGAGAAATCAATGGAGGAGGCGGGAGAGTGAGGAAGGGAAAACACCTACCATTTCTATAAGATAAGCAGAGAAAGTAAGGGGGTAATTTTTTACATTTTTTTATCAGAAACAAAAAATAATTTCTCACTTTTTTTTTGATACAGGGTCTCACTCTGTTGTATAGGAGGGAGTGCAGTGGTGTGATCACAGCTCACTGCAGCCTTGACCTCCTGGCCCCAAGTGATCCTCCTACCTCAGCCTCCTGAGTAGCTGAGACCACAAGTGAGCCCGACCATGCCTAATTTTTATTTATTTATTTATTTTTTGGTAGAGAAAAGGTCTCACTATGTTGCCCAAGCTGGTCTCAAACTCCTGGGCTCAAGCAATCCTCCTGCCTCAGCCCCTCAAAGTGCTAGGATTACAGGTATGAGCCACCCTGCCAAGCCCCAAATTTTTCACTTTTCTTGATAGCATCAATTAAGCAACTTATAAAGTTTGACCTATCTGTATTAAAAGATATGATATCAGTACAAGCAATTATGTCTATTGTGTCTCTATTTTAAACAAAATGGGCTATGAGAGTTACTCATACTGAGCAAGGAGAGGATTTCTACCTAAAATTAATTAAATCATAAAAAGAAAGAGCTTAGAACTAACTACTACCATTTGTATACTCAGCAAATACTTTAGGCCTATTGACAAAGCTATTTGTAAAATAGAATTTGATGAAACATGAATTATATCTATCTTACTTAAATTTGGACTCTAAACTATTACTAATAAGAATGATTAAGCTGTCTAATATATATTTGTTTAATAAAATTAAACAGAAAAAAAAAACATATATTAGAAAACCATTTTATTTCCATATGGACCTGAGACTTAATTAACAGAACATCAAAATAGTACTGAGAAATACTTTACCAAGTGCTCTGATCTCAAGTGGGTATAGTAATTACCTTTAAAAAATTAAGTACAGTATCAGAACAAATGGGATTCTAAAGAGGTAAAATTATCTAAGAACTATTATAAGCTTAGAAATTGAATTGAGAATAATACTTGAGATACAATAATATGGTGGTACTTCCATGCAAAATTAAGCAATGTTTGTTACTCATAAAAGGTTATTTCCTGTTTGTTTGCTTGTTTTTTTTCCTCCAAAACCTACAGAATAGGATCTGGCTTTATAATGGATTTAATAGAGAAACAAAACACTGTTCCAGGCCTTGAGCCTTCCAAAGTTGGGTGTTGGTTTGCTCATTCCAATTATTTTAGTACTGCAGTAGGTCAAAATTGAAGTATGTTGAGTAAGGCTCTGGGGAGTTAGAGTGGAGTGGGCAGAGGACAATCTCCTTGCTAAAGGACATAGCACTTAAAAATCAATATATGCCTTAGAAGGGCTAAACCTAGGCAATCACCTATGACAATGATCTCTCTTAATCAGATAAAAAGATACTTTCCTTCCAGAAAAATCAGAAGCTGGTTATTAACCACACTGAGGTGCAGAGAGGGTAATGAGAAAGGAGTGATGGCACTACCATATGTAGTTACTTTGACCCTGGCTAGCTGTGTGACCACGGAAAAGTTCCTGTCCTTGTCTAAGTCTCAGTCTCCTGTGTGAAATATGATGATTACAAGAGTACTAATTTTGGAATAATCATGAGGATCAAAGGACAAGGCAAAGAAAACATGTAGTAGAGTGCTAGGAGAAGCAGCAGACTCTTTATAAAGGGTATTTATAATACTTTATGAGTCCCAAGTCAAGGTAGAGGTTACAGAGAATTACTCTGCTCTAGAAAATAGGAAGAATTAAGCTTTTTATTCCTGAAAAGAAGAGGCAAAGAAATGCCAAACACCAAATGAGAAAAAGTGTGTGTGTGTGTGTGTGTGTGTGTGCGTGTGTGTGTGTGAGAGAGAGAAGCTGCTCAACGGAAAAAATTAAAACACTGACAAATTTAAAAATAGACAAATGCAAATAGTGAAATGTGCTCTGAGGAAAATATAAAATGCTAGAAAGAGCTGGAGGGTGGAGACTTTATCATGGATAGCCAGGGAAGTTGTGAAAAATCCTCACGGCAAGATGAAACTAATAATTTAAAGATATGGGGGAAGAGTGGTTCAAGCAAAGGGAACACAGCTTGTATAAAATGTGCTCAGCATTTCAAAGCAAAAAGAAATCTGTAATCCTGGAAACCAGAGAATGAAAACTGGTAATAGCTGAGACCAGAGTCAGATCACAGAAAGGATTTAGATTTTATTTTGTAAGATACAGAGAAAATCATTGAACTTTTAGTAGAGCTTGATATAATCTATATTATAAAGCAAATATTTTAGCAACTCTCTGGCATGTAGTCTTAAAAGCAACAGTAGAACATGTCCATTTTAATGGTTTCAGGAATCCATGAAACAGCTCATGGTTGTTTGGTCTAGGATTGAAATGTAGAAATGATGAAAGATTGTCAGTTCAGATTCAGAATAGATGTTAAATGTGGGGCTGACGGGACACGAAGAAGGGGAAAAGTGAGAAGTCAACCATGACTGCCAGACTTTTTATCTGAGAAACAGAATAAATAAGAGTTGGGGAGTACTTAGAAATAAACAGGTTGAGGAAGAATGGATTAATGTAGGCAAACTGGTAAATAATTATTTTTAGACATATTACATTTGAGAAGCTAATTCATCGTCTAAGCAAAGATGTTGACTGGGAAACTGGATAAAGGAGATTGGAGCTCAGGGGAGAGGCTCAATTTGAAAATACAAATTTGGGAGTTTTCAACATCTATTCAATTTAATGCCATGGGAACGGATCGGATTCCTCAGGAAGAGAGTATAGTGAATGGTATACTAAGAGTGGGTCTGAGGTGACGGCATACTCAGATCTCTGGAAGAGGAGAAGGAGTCAGAAGAATAGACTTGAGAATGTGTGGGGTTTTGGAACCCAAAGACAGAAGCCAACTTTAAAGTCAAGCTGGGAAGAAGTAGGGAGTGTTTGTCTGTGTCAAATGATGTTAAAAGAGGAAGTTGTGGTGAGGACAGAAATTGAATGTTGGCTTTTCCAGGATGGAGTTGATGATCTTTACATGAACGAATTAAGTGGTGCAAGGACTATGACAGTCTGTATCGAGTGGATTAAGGGGAAAGTGGGTGGTGAAGATGTGTAGACAGGGATTTTAATAGCCTTGTTTATTTAAACAAAAATGTATCTAGTTCCTCCAAACATAAAATGAATAAAAATAAGTTGCTTTTAGTGGCAGTATGTGAGTGGTGGCAGAGAAAAAGCCTCTCTATTTTTTCATCACACTTGCAGTCATCCTGAGACACCTTCATGCAGTAGTTTGTCTCCAGGAATATACTTTGGAAATCGCCAGTCTCTAAGACACTTCCAAATCTTTGTGAAAGAACAGTGATTCCATGGTTCTGTAATAGTGCGTGTTCTTTTAATGATGCTGACGCTTAATGGTGACATACCAGACACTGTCCCTATCCTTGAATTTTTCACAAGTTTAGTGAAATCAGATGAAGAAATAATAAGGTGGTTTTTGTTTCATGGTGAATAAGGCTGGAAATAGCAATCAAAGCATTTAAATTACCGTAGAAAACTAATTCAATCAAGACACTTTTCCAAAATGACATAGATATTTGATATGGATTTTTGACCACAGGTTCTCAGGCACATCTATGGCCAAGTCAGACGAGACTGGACAGTCATGCAAAGTAAAAATGATTCAAACCACTCCATAGATACAGTGTGTATATCGGTCTCCACCCAAATCTCATGTTGAAATGTAATCCCCAGTGATGGAGGTGGGGCCTGGTGGTAAGTGTTTAGCTTATGGGGGCAGATCCCTCACAAATGGCTTGGGCCATCCCCTTGGTGATAAGTGAGCTCTTGCTCTGAGTTCACTTATTTAAACAAAATCCAGTTATTTAAAAGCGTGTGGGCTGGAAGCGGTGGCTCACACCTGTAATCCCAGCACTTTGGGAGGCAGAGGAGAGTGGATCACGAGTTCAGGAGTTCAAGACCAGCCTGGCCAAGATGGTGAAACCTGGTCTCTACTAAAAACACAAAAAATTAGCTGAGCGTGGTGGTGGGTGCCTGTAATCCCAGTGACTCGGAAGGCTGAGGCAGAGAATTGCTTGAATCCAGGAGGCAGAGGTTGCAGTGAGCCGAGATCACGCCACTGCACTCTAGCCTGGGTGACAGAGTAAGACTCCATCTAAAAATAAAATAAAATAGAATACAATAGAATAGAATAGAATAGAATAGAATAGAATAGAATAGAATAATAAAAGTGTGCAGCACCCCCTCCGCAACTCTCTCTCTCTCTTGCTCCTGTTCTCACCATGTAATGTACCAATGTACCTGCTCCCTCTTTGCCTTCCACCATAATTGGATGCCTCCTGAGGCCTCCCCAGGAGCAGATGACACTGTGCTTCCTGTGCAGCCTGCAGACCCTTGAGTCAGTTAAACCTCTTTTCTTATAAATTATCCAGTACCAGGAATTTATTTATAGGAGTGCAAGAATAGCCTAACACTATTAGAATTAAAGATAAGCAAGAAAAGTCTATCTTTAATTCTTTTCAGTATGAGAACCCATTCTGGACAAAGCTGTTTGTTAATGGCTCCTTTTGAACTATTCCCAGATGTGCTCCTTATACTATTGCCAACACACTGATACCTATTAAATAGCAAAAATATCCTTCTATGCTCGGATTTAACTCATCCAAACAAACTGTGAATCCTTTCGTAATTTCTCCTGTGTACTTTTTCCATATCTAGTTTTAAATGACAAGGACCCACTGCAATTAGTCTCACCTTTCATTCAACCTTGACATACAGGAAGGTAAGAGTATATTTATTGAAGTGAGATGATGTGGCAGTGCACCACACAATTCAGGGTCTGCAATGACAGATATCCCGGACTTTAAGAATCTCACATAATTCTTTCATAGTGTTGGACCATGTTGATGGCACTATGCAATGAGATCCCAAACAAGGCTAATGATCATAAGGGATAAAAGCCTAATTACATAGGGTAGTTGTGGAACTTCTCTTTCTTTTGCTTCATTTTCTCAGCACTGGTTGTTTGATGCAAAGATTTCTTCTTTTCTAAAGTATAGGTATAGATAGACCCATAATTTAGAAAGGGTGGCCTAAAATTAAATCTTTTGTTATCATCATAACTACTAAAAATTATGTTTATCTGCCTCTTGTCTGTCTCTGAGAGAGACAGACAGAGACAGAGAGAGACAAAGAGCAAATATGTGCATCTAAAGAAAAAAAATGAAAAGTTCGGGCTAATTGGACTGATAATATTCCTTTAAGGGAAAGCAGTGTCCTATGTTTTGGAAAACTCTTTGACTTGTTATTTGCCTGTGAAAGATTAGGGCCTCCTGACCTCAATCTAGAGGGATACCATTTTGTAAACATAATTAGTTAAATGGCAAAACAGAAAACAGCAGCAGTACTTTTGGCATTATTCCTGTCAATTAGAGAAGCTGAATAGACTAGGAAGAGAAAACAGAACAGTCTATTTGACTCTAGAATCAAGGGGTTCCTTGTTAGAAGTATATTTAAATATAATTGGCTTCCTTTGCAATTCTCTGTATTATTCGTTAAAAACTTTTTTCTGAGAAAACATTCATGAGCTTCATCAGGCCATCAAAGACACTTAAAAAATGTTTCTAGACATACTACTCTAAGGAAAGATGATTCTAAATGGTAGTGCTGAAGAATGGAGTGGTAGAGAAATCCAACAGGAAAGAGATTGCACAGGAAATTTCTAGGAATCACAAAGCAGTTATATTTGAAATAGTTTATTTCCTGAGCTCTAATTACCTTCCATCACTACCAAATCTCTGATTAAAAAGTTTAAAAATTATGAAAATCCCAATATTGATGCTCTTCAGTGGAGAGAAAGAAAGGGTGGTGGTTTTTATTATTATTATTATTATATTTAAAGTTCTAGGGTACATGTGCACAACGTGCAGGTTTGATACATAGTTATACATGTGCCATGTTGGTTTGCTACACCCATCAACTCATCATTTACATTAGATATTTCTCCTAATGCTATCCCTCCCCCAGCCCCCTCCCCAAAACTGGCCCTGGTGTGTGATGTTCCTCGCCCTGTGTCCATGTGTTCTCATTGTTCAGCTCCCACTTATGAGTGAAAACATGTGGTGTTTGTTTTTTCTGTCCTTGTGATAGCTTGCTTAGAATGTTGGTGGTTCTAAGACAACTGGCAGCAAACGCGGAGAAGCCTGAGGGATCCCATAGAGATGTCAGGGAAGAAGGCAGCGCTGAATGATTCGGGCACAATCGTGTGGCAAATATCCTTATCCAAAATGTGCTAGAGGAAGAGCACCCACAGGAAGGGTAAGGAGAAAAGAAACTACATCTTGTTGTTGTGGGGCAACATCATCTCAAGAGAAAGACAACTCCAAAAAGAGAACTTGGGGATGACCAGGAAAGAGACAGTTTACCAATCAAACTTTCTATCTGTTATCTACTTATGTAAAAGAGACCATATAACATATTGTAACTTGCTTTCTCATATTGGAGGACTTCTCATTTTTAATAAATATGTTTCTATATCATCCTCAATCTTAATGACTGTTGCCTCAATATGTGAATATACTCTAATTTGCCTTATCCTATAACTTATTTTTAATGAATGTAGGCTGCTTCCTTTCTTTATTTTAATGTTTATAAATGATAAGTGTCCAATGCCTCATATATTTGTTGAATAAATACATTGAATGCTACAATTAAGATTCTTTAAATAAAATTTTGGACATTTGTTCAATTATTTTATAATAAGTTATTAGAGGTGAAATGTTTAGTCGAACAGTTTGTATACTCTTAATTGCAGTAATTACAACAAATCCTTTATCAATGTGTTCTAAGTTTCCATTTGCATATGGCAATTGAGGTGAGTAGACTATTTTAATTAGGAGATAATGAAACATTCATAACATTTGGGATAAGCTCAGTAAATCTGTCTGTTGGAGTTTTGCTTAAAAATTTCATCTGGGCTATGTGTTTAAAGTAAAATATCAGTTGTCATTCTTATTTTATACAGCTATGAATATGGGCATGAAGTAGATTCATTTTTGTTCATATTTTTGTATGTGGAATACAGGCAAAATACCTCCTACATTGAACAGATTAAAAGCTAAATTCGTCTGCATAGAAGTGTTAATAGATCTTGCTTCAATGTGGACAAGCTATTCTAGACCTACTGACCAACTGCCATGCTAAGGGGTCATTTCACTGAAACTTGGAGTTTGTCCTCCTTTTTCTGATATCTCATATTTTGCCTGGATATATCCTTAGTAACAGCTTAAGGAACAATGAATATCAAGTAAAGTTCCTGAGTTCCTGTGTATCTGAAAACATTTAGCCTGATACATACTTGAGTTGAAAATAACTTGCTCTTAGAACTTTAAGATGTTGCTTTATTATCTTCTACTGTTAATGAGAAGTCCAGTTCCATTATGAGAGTTCTTCCTGTGCAGATAATCTATTTTTCCCAGCTAGAAACTTTAAAAATATTCTCCTTATATTTAGCGAATTTCATGAGAATTCATCCAGCTAGGAATCTGTCCTCCTTAATCCTATTGATACTCAACAGCATGAATCTGAAGATTTTCTTAAGTTTTGCTAACTATTCACACATTCCTTTTTGGTTTGATGTTTTACTCCTTTATTTCTTTTATTCTGAATTTCCTATTTGTTGGATATTGTGACTCTTATGTTGATCCTTGATGTCTCTTGTTTTTTTAAATTATTACCCCTTCTTTTAAACTATTTGTCTGAACTGACTCCTCAGTTATACTTTCCTGCCCTTTGAATGTTTCATGCCAACTGCTGCAATTTCCATTCTAGAAACTCCTGGACTGATGGATTTACAGAGAACTTCATTTATGACTAAAATAGCTTCTCATATATTTCTGTGACTATTAATTAGATTTTTTAAAAATTCTGCATTATGTCTCTAATAGATATCCACTGAACATCCCTTGAACTCTATGTGTGTGGCTCAACTAGAGCAAGTCAGCAAGCTGCCTTTCTTCCTGAGAGAATGAATGAAGAGGGCCTTTGGGTTGGAGCACTAGTATCAGTAACATCAAAAATTGAACTCCACCCATTCTAAAGAGCAGCTTTCCCATTGGATGCACGCAAGATGATACAGTTGTTAAATCAAAGCCATAATTCTATCACAGTGATCCTGATTCTAAGACTGGTGCTCTTGCCTTTATACTTTTGGCTGAGTGACTTAACAGATATGATCATGGCCAATTAGATATTTTTATCATAAAATTTTAAGTATTTCACATAAGGCGTTGGCCCTTTATAGGTTACCATAGTATGACATGTAATATAAGTTATATAAAATTATATCATTTTTGAGGGTATGAGTCATTTACGATAATACATTTCTTCACATTTATAGAAGTTTTCATGTGTGCAAATAGTTTATTTAAGACATCTTGATTTGAGTAAGCTCTACTGTGCCAAGAAAGCTGAGTTTTCCTTGAAATGTCAATGCTTTAAAGCCTAAGGAAAATATTCCACAGCTCCATGGCAGCTGCTTTCAGGGAAAATTATAGTTAGTAGTTTATGGTTGCTGTAGCATCCCAGTTAATACCATAGCAATGACGTTTAAATTCTATCAGAAACAAAAAAGTCACTGTATTTGTATGGGCATTTCTACTTTGAAAGTTAAGGCTGAGTCACAGATTTCAGCTAGCGAGACTCAGATTTCCTACCTTTCAAAAGTACTCTCCAGTGGGGTGAGGGGTGTATCACCTGACCTGCCCAAAGGGGCACCTAACGTAAATGTGCCAGGTAACAGGGGAGTCGGGGGGATACCTGTCATGTGGAATCATTGGTAAATTTCACGCAGGGCCTTCCTGAATAGACAAAGGGCTTTAGGGAGAAACCTGAAAAAATGAATTTCTAGTGTAAATAGCACAAAGAAGAACTAAATACACATTATCTTTGCAGTAGTTGACTTTTTCAGTACAGGCAATTACAGAGAAGGCTTACCCCATACTTTAGCCACACTGCTGTTTCTTCATGAGGACATCTGAGCTTCCCCTAAGAGCAACCAAATGTCCACTTCTTCAGAGAAAGAAGTTCACAGCGCCACCGAGAAATTTAGCCTCTAAGGACTTGTCAAACACATTCCGTGGAGGCTGTCAATTCCTGCCATCAGCTGGCAAAGCAGAAAAGCCAACAGCAATAGGGATTTAGAGTGCCATAGAATTCTAACTTCTCTTGAGGTCACTACAGTTTTAGCCAATTTCTTTTTGGTTAGCTGTTAGTTTCTTTGGAAGATTGTATTTTGAAGGAGTAGAGAGAGGGTAGTAGACTGGAGGACATATTTATGTGGAATGCCTCAGTGAAGTTTATTGTAAGAAATATAAAATTAGGAGTAAGAATGCAGACATCTTGAGAAGAAAAGTGGATAAGAGAGAATACAGCATAGGAAACATGTTTTAAATGATTCAACAACTTAAGCACAGTCTGAAAAACATTCAATAAGTATATGGTTGTTCAGGGAGGATATTAAAAGACTGAAAGTGTTTATCTGTGATTAGATAATATTAGCATAACTATACTGACCACCCTGGAGGTAGAAATGTGTTCTGATTGGTAACTGTGAATATGATTTAACATGTGTGTGGATGACAGATGTGTTTAGATGAGTCTCATCAAGAGGGCAATGTTTTCACTAATGCACTGGATTTGTTCCAGCAACAATGCTGGCACACCCATGAATAAAAGGACAGAAGGCTTGGGTAGTGATGTAACTTCAAAACATAAGGAAAGTTTGGGTGACATCAGCTTCTGAAACTTCCAATTAGAAGTAATAAGTGCATCCTTTTGTGCTTTCTGTAATGCCATGTGTTGTGATGTGTTGTTGCTCAGTTAAGTTCAATAATACTTTTCCAAGAGTGATGCAGTGACTAGCTTCAGGAGAATTTTAATTCAAATGCAATGACCAATACTGTACAGTTTCTCAAGAGATCAAATTCCATTTGGCAGATAGAATAAAAACATCTTGGTCTACTTTAAGATAAAAGTAACATTTTACTAAGTGGCAAAGACTGTAAATATTAATAGCATATTAATAATAATTGATAATATTTACAAAGGCCATTTTAAATTGATTCACCAAAAGATATTTAGGACTGAAGAACTTAATTCTGCATTTGTATACATACTTAACTCCATGATATATGTATTAATAATCAAAAAATGTATTTAGCCGGGTCAGTTAGGCAGCCAATATAATTTAAATTTTGCAGCCTTAGATCACTCTTAGAGTATATGTTTATTATTTTATTATTAAAATAATCCCTATTCCTATTTCTATGTTATCAATAGGGATCTTCTATAGCAGAATTCTAAGCAAATTCTGATGATAGAGAGTTCTTTCTTTCTTTCTTTTTTTTTTTTTTGAGATGCAGCTTATACCTTACACAGAAAAACAGGAAACAAATTCAAATTTAAGAAATAGTATACTAATTTTTAAAAGTTCTGAGAACAATCTCTGCCTCTTGTTTAGCCTAAAGTATGTCAACTGGCAAGTGCTTTCTGTATTACCAATACATGTGAAAAAATGCTATTCAGCAAGATGCCACTGTGAGTCATACCCTGGTCCTTGGCCACCCCTGTGCAGCCACAGGACCTTTATGGATCACTGGAGGCTGTCACTACACTTCTGGAGGAGCCTGAGTTCTCTCCATGGAAACAGAGCAGCTGACTCAACCTCCTCGCTGTGCATTTTTTTTGTCTTCCACTCTGCTCCCCCAACTATTTTTGTTTGTTTGTTTGGCTTGTTCCATACTGAGAAATCTTTTCTATCTTTTGGTTACACTCTTTAAGTCCTGTTCAGAGAGTTAAATGCAAATGCTAGACTCCTAAAAGCCTATTTTCTAAAATGAGTAAAATTATGGGCAAAATGAACAATATGAAGTAACCTTTTCAGTGGGAACCTTGAAAGACATGTTGATATTTTAAAGAGCAAAGTTTGCCTTATGAAGCCCTGAATACCTAAAGGAAAAAAAATAAAATAAAATAAGAAACAAGCTCTATGTCCTTTCCAAACCTTCGCCTTCCCTTGACAAATAGACTCTTGCTGTTACCCTTCATATGAGTTTTCTAGGGTTGCCATAGCAAAATGCTACAGACTGGATGGTTTAAACAAACAAACAAACAAAAAAAATAGAAGAATTTTCTCACAATTTTGGAGGCTGGGAGTCTGAGTTCAGGGGGTTGGCAGGTTAAGTTTCTTCTGAGGCCTCTCTCCTTGGCTCCCAGGTGGTCGCCTTTTTGCTGTGTCCACACATGGTCATCCTCTTTGTTGCCTGTGTCCTACTCTCCTCTTTTTATAAGGTCACTGTAGTACTGAGTTAGAACTCACCCTAAAACCACATTTTAACCTAAGTACCTCTTTTAAGGTTCTATTTCCAAATGCAGTTGATGGCAACAGTTGCTGCCATCACCCCGGCTGCAGCAGGGAGGCAGGCTGGGGCTGCACACTCCATGGAGCCAGTGGGAGCCCCACTCCTTCTGAATTGGGGCAGAAGCTTCCCAATTCACTGCCACTGCAGCTGCCCAAACCTCAAACCTTGGCAGCCGACCCAGGCCCCCTGCTCTACGTAACAGGCAGGAGCCCCACCCTCCCGCAATCTGTAGCAGGCAGAAGCCCCGCCTAGGAGGGCGGGGCTACATAAGCGCAAACTGTGGCTGTGGATCCCAGCCTCCCTGTGCTCTTGGAAAGGGCTGGGAACAGGCAGGATCCGCCCTCCCTGGTGCAGTTGCAGCCACCCTACCGCGGCTGCGCACAAAAGCAGGCGCTCCGCCTCTTCCGAGCTGATGGGGCTGGAACTCCCTGGGTGCAGCTGCAGCGGCCCTCCTAGGCGCCAGACCCATGCATCTCTGCTGCCTGCACCCTGGCGTCTGGGAAGGCCCCCATGTCTCTGCAGGCCCTAAGGTGTCTGATCCAGCTGCCTAGTCTCTCTCCTCTCCCGGCACCCACTGGGATCTCAAAGCCGGGTTGGGACCCAGCCCTTGGGCCAGAAATGGCTGCTGGACGCAGAAAGATTCCTGTGCAGAAGGGGGTTGGTCCCTGGTAAGGCCACTCCTTCAGGAACTGCCCCCTGCGGGTCGCTGAGCTGTTAGAACACTCAATAAAGCTTCTCTTCATCTTGCTCGCCTTCCACTTGTCTCCATACCTCATTCTTCCTGGATGCAGGACAAGAACTCGGGCAACGGCACCACATGCCACAGAGGTTTCTGGCCAGAAAAGTCACACCCTAAATATCCTGCAACACAGTCACATTCTAAAGTACTGGGGGCCAATACTTCAACATATGAATTTGGTGTGTGGGGAGGGGCACAATCCAGCTAATCATACCCACTAAAAATATCTTAATGTTTATTATCTTTGATGATAATTTTTTATAATTATGTCACGGTACATAATTGTTGCTGCTGTCCTGTTTAAAATAAAGCATTGCAAATTTTTAAGACAAAATACGTTTTGTTTTGTTAGTGAACATTTTGTTAAAGAAACATTAGCGACGTCATTTTGTGTCTACATTATAAATTAGTTTAGATCCTTGATCAATGTCCCTTTAAAAACATAGTATAAGTCTAAACTTTAAACCTTAAGAGGTTACCTGTATTACGTATCTACTATTTTCAAACTGACTGACTTCTTTATTCTGGAGAATACCTTCCAAGATTTTTGTTGTCTATTTTGTACATGATATATGTAGTTACAATATTAAAGGATATAGAATTTCATAAGAAAGCATAAAAGGGAAAGAAAGGACATGGTAGTTTCTAAAGTGGGAGCAAGAGGAGAAAAAATGAAGGATATAGCCAGAAATGACAAAGAAGTCACTGTCAGATGAGGTACTAAATTGTCTAAAGCTTGTGGGAGGCAGTGGAATGGCAGGTATCGGGGTCAGATGCCCACAGCCCTGTGTGACACACTGGCCATTGCTAATTTTAAATAGATTAATGATTCTGACCTTTCAACATAAGACAGCGAGCTTAATTTTTCAAAATCGATGGCAGGTTACATACTCATTTCATCTAAAGTGGTTTCTTGTTGGTGTGGCCATTTTTAAAAACTGTAGTTCCATATTATTTTGCTCATGTCCACAGTACAGATATCC
Organism: Rhinopithecus bieti; assembly: GCF_001698545.2. Classification (NCBI taxonomy): domain Eukaryota; kingdom Metazoa; phylum Chordata; class Mammalia; order Primates; family Cercopithecidae; genus Rhinopithecus; species Rhinopithecus bieti. Next base: position 1,904,068 of record NW_016812891.1, on the reverse strand, counting down.
AAAATTAAAACATATCCAATCTTAACACTAAGTGTGTTTTTCTCTCTTTCTGTTCTAAGCAAAAATTAAGAAGATAGAAGTACTTTGATGGTGAATGCTGCCCAGGGCTTAGCCAGAAAAAACAAGTCTTGTGGCACTACTTGGAGTTACAGCTGGAAGAATGGAATATGCGGGAGGTGAAAGGTATTTCCAGGGGACTGTTTATTAGCCTTGCCCTGATGAGTATCTTTTTTGCATGGTATTCTAATGTTGCTGGTATCTAAAAGGTACGTGACCTGTATCTACATTGCTTTGGATTTTCAACATGTATTATTTTTCTTGCTAAGAATGTGAGGGTTAAAACAGAGAAACAAAACATGCCAAAGCACAAAAATTTGTTCACAAAGGCATCTATACCTCAACACATAAGTCTATCCATTCTATCCATAAATGCATCCATGAAGTTCATTTACGTGTATGTGGGTGGGCGTTTTGTCTTAGCAATAGTATTTGCAATTAAAGACACATAAAATCATAGAATTGCATGTCTTTCTCTTAATATAATTTTACAAATTTACTTTTAAAATGGTCCCTGTGTTTTCTGTAAGCTAAGGCGATCTTTGTGGGGTTGATGAATAGTCACCAAATGTATTCATTGGCATCTGTTCCCAGAGTGTGCAAGTGCATGTATAAGACATTGTATAAGACATTTAATTTTACCCACAAAACAATATGTGTTACTTTAAAATTAATTGTGCAGGTGTCTTGATTACAGATAGCTCAAGTATAGCTTTCTTTTCCATTTTTATCTACATATTACCCCACCAAAGAAAATTACCTCTTGAGGTTTCAGAGGGATATCCATTTATTGCTAAGTTTTCTCTAGAGTTGTCTAATTTCATAGTGCCACCAATAGGTTTCTCATGGTACATTTACTGTACTGGTGGCGTTTACATTTGAGATTGGAAACCAGGGTGAATTTCTGATTATTTTCTACAGTGATTAAATCTATAGTGATTTAAATTTAAATCTTGTTGCTCTAAGCAAGACTGAACAAAGAAAAACAAAACAAAATTTACAATTGCTTATATATACTCCATTTTGCCGAGAGCACTATGAGTGACACAGAGCTATGTAACACAGGACCTCCGAACCCAAGGAAATTCCTCTTAGGCCTGTTGTTCTCAGGAATGTTCTTCCTGGAGACTGTTCAAGAATGCTTTTTTTTTTTTTTTTTTTTTTGAGCTCCCAAGCTCTTAGCAGGAAGCTGGTTGGTGACTACATTTACTGAAGGGAGTACTATTCTCAACTCTCCTCGGTATTCCCATCTTGGCCCATAAAGCAGGGAAGTGCATCATTTAGAAAAGGAAAGTGAGCATCCACGGCTTGTCTTAACTCTCTCTCCCAGAAAAAGAAGAGAAGTATCCTACCTGACTCATGGGGCTAGGAGAAGCAAATGAGCCTGCTCTGCTCTACCCTGAGAGTTCTCTTTTTTCCTTTCAGCTCCACCCCAGGCGAGCCTTCACAAGACACATCTGAAAACCATCTCACTCTATCCAGCTACCAGGGTCTGCTGTGTGAGGCAGGTATTTTCTGAGTGTATGCGTGTGCTCTACAGACACAAATCCTTCCTCAAGTAGGTTAGCCCTCTATCTAGATGAGATGTAGAGGATAAGGTAGGTCACAGGACCATAAAAGGCAGATTGTATATCCCCATCTAAGCCAGATTCTCCAAGCCAGCCTTGTCAAGAATAAAGCCAATAAATCTGCTTACTGCCTTTAATTTTAAAATTTTGTTTGGAATTTAGAGGGTAGATATAGGTAATACGTGTGAGTCCTCAAACACTCATGCAACTAAACGTCCAGCAATGGAAACCTAGAGTTCTCTACATAATCTACAACTTTTGACAAAGATACATCAACCTGGTAGTTTTTTTGTTAATAATAAATTTACATTGGCTTCTCAATGAAAAAAATATGTCAGAAAACCATGAATTGGTATTCTAAAACTGCTGAAAAATAAAATCACTAGGCAGGAACTCTGTCCTGTGAGAACATTCTTCCAAAACGAAGCTGTAGTTAAGGCATTTTAAAACAAAATAAATAAGTTCAGAAAACTTTATCTCTGGCTCATTTTCGCTAAAAGATATACTTCAGTCTAAAAAATAATAATAATGTCACAGGCAAATGTGGAGATAGAGGAAAGAATAAAGAAAAAGTAAAAAGGTAAATATATGGTTAGACATAAATAAGTATTGACTATACAAGTATAAAACAATATTAACTACAAATATTTATTTTTAGATACATAACTTTCATAATAAGTTGACTCAGAGACAGAAATTAGGATGTTTTTGCACGTATAAGTAATTTGATAATACTTTTGGAAAAGCAAGGGAAGAAATAAGGATTGGGAAAAGGGAGAAATTAAGCTAGGATCTAGGCCCTGCTGCAGTCTCGGCAGATCTCAGAGAGAGCTTGCAGCTAGCCTAATGCATATTGAAACAGGATGGCCAAGATTTTGTATTTTTGCGTGGATCAGTCATTTGTTATGAACAACCTTAGAAAGGACTAGAACCTTGGTGAGAGGAGCTCTTTCCAGCTGAATCCATTCCTAAAGTGGCTGACACATCTGAAGGCTGTGTGCCAACAGCACTCTCAGCGGCCGGGACAAATATCATTAAAAAAAAATCTGAGCAGCATGTTACAGTGTCCACCACCAGCAACCCATTCTGCCACTTGTACCTACTTCTTCACATATGTTCTGGAATAGCTCCACCAGTATATGGACATCAAAATGTAAAATGTAGACATGGTGGTACATGCCTGTAGTTCTAGCTACTTGGGAGGTTGAGGTTGGAGGATGGCTTGAGCCCAGGAGGCAGAGGTTGCAGTGAGCTGAGATCGCACGCCTGAACTCCAGCCTGAGTGACAGACAGAGATCCTGCTTCAACTGTCAGGGCTCACCAAGTCATAAGGTCAAACAAATCTAGTAAACATAAAAGAGGTTAAATATGATAGACAAAGGGTAGTGAGGAAAAAAAAAATTATCCTCACCACCACAGCATGTCAGGGCCATAGTTGAAATTCATTCTATCACTATCCGTACTAGACCCCTCACTTTCAGCCAGGATGTCTTCTGGACTCAGGAGTTTATCTGGTGGCAAGAAACAGACTGTTAGCACTGACAGTTCTGTTCCCCTGTCTGGGAACTGGGATATCTAAACTAGCAATGCCCAGAGCTGTATGTACAAATTATCTCAGGTGGATCACTTTTGCTTCTAATTGTTGGTTCCCATTCCTATGTATTCTTGTTCGAAACACAATACCGTGGTCAAATTGCATGTACAGTACCAAATCAAATTACATACTGTATCTTGGAGGTTGGGCTCATTCTCTTGAAATACTACCAACAAACTGGCACTTTAGCTACATCTTTAAGCAGTTCAATATAATCAGCTTTCCAGCTACTGTCCAGTTGATCTCCGGAAGAGATGGTGCCATATCAGGGTCTAAGCACTGCACAACTGAGGGTGCCTCTTTCCACTTTGCATCTCAGGTGCTTCTCATTTCACCTGAATCTCAATCTTACTCAAGAATCTAAATATATTCTGACTTCAAACTTTCTCTGTTCCCACAAAGCAGAAATCAGATTAATTAACCCAAGCTCCGGTAGAATTCGGCTGTGAATCCGTCTGGTCCTGGACTTTTTTTGGTTGGTAGGCTATTAATTATTGCCTCAATTTCAGACCCTGCTATTGGTCTATTAAGGGATTCAACTTCTTCCTGGTTTAGTCTTGGGAGAGTGTAAGTGTCCAGGAAATTATCCATTTCTTCTAGGTTTTCTAGTTTATTTGCATAGAGGTGTTTATAGTATTCTCTGGTGGTAGTTTGTATTTCTGTGGGGTCAGTGGTGATATCCCCTTTACCTTTTTTTATTGCGTCTATTTGATTCTTCTCTCTTTTCTTCTTTATTAGTCTTGCTAGCGGTCTATCAATTTTGTTGATCTTTTCAAAAAATCAGCTCCTGGATTCATTGATTTTTTTGGAGGGTTTTTTGTGTTTCTATCTCCTTCAGTTCTGCTCTGGTCTTAGTTATTTCTTGTCTTCTGCTAGCTTTTGAATTTGTTTGCTCTTGCTTCTCTGGTTCTTTTAATTGTGATGTTAGGGTGTCAATTTTAGTTCTCTCCCGCTTTCTGATGTGGGCATTTAGTGCTATAAATTTCCTCTACACACTGCTTTAAATGTGTCCCAGAGATTCTGGTATGTTGTATCTTTGTTCTCATTGATTTCAAATTTAACTTATTTATTTCTGCCTTAATTTCGTTATTTACCTAGTAGTCATTCAGGAGCAGGTTTTTCAGTTTCCATGTAGTTGTGCAGTTTTGAGCAAGTTTCTTAATCCTTAGTTCTAATTTGATTTCACCGAGGTCTGAAAGACTGTTTGTTATGCTTTCTGTTCTTTTGCATTTGCTGAGGAGTGTTTACTTCCAATTATGTGGTCAATTTTAGAATAAGTACTATGTGGTGCTGAGAAGAATGTATGTTCTGTGGCTTTGGCTTTGGGGTGGAGAGTTCTGTAGATGTCTATTAGGTCTGCTTGTGCAGAGTTGAATTAAAGTCCTGAATATCCTTGTTAATTTTCTGTCTCATTGATCTGTCTAATAGTGACAGTGGGGTGTTACAGTCTCCCACTATTATTGTGTAGGAGTCTAAGTCTCTTTGTATGTCTCTGAGAACTGTTTTATGAATCAGTGTGCTCCTGTATTGAGTGCATATATATTTAGGATAGTTAGCTCTTCTTGTTGCATTGATCCCTTTATCATTATGAAATGCCCTTCTTTATCTTTTTTGATCTTGGTTTAAAGTCTGTTTTATCAGAGACTAGGATTTCAAGCCCTGCTTTTTTGCTTTCCATTTGCTTGGTAAATCTTTCTCCATCCCTTTAGTTTGAGCCCATGTGCATTTTTGCACGTGAGATGTGTCTCCTGAATACAGCACACCGATGAGTCTTGACTCTTTATCCAATTTGCTAGTCTCTTTTAATTGAGGCATTCAAAAAATATTTTTATAGGACAAAACATACATCAGATAACTTGCTTCTGTTTTTAGAACATTTGACTAGTTTATCTAATTGAAGTGCTGCACTTTCAGATTCTTTTTGGTTTTTTCCACTTCAAAATAGCTATAATATTCTCTAAATACAAAGATAAGTTTTATTAAATGATTCAGCCCACAAATTAAGATATTCCAAGCAATTACAGATGTCCAAATAAACCTTCTGAAGAGCTCTGGTTGTTTAATTTGTTTGGCTCTCTCTCTTGCTTTTTTTTTTTTTCCCTAGATGTTATATTTGAAAATGTCACTTAAAATTTCAAAAGCTAAAGGGTTTTGGTACCCCATTTATCAAATACTTTGATTAAAAATTCTCAATTTACCTTAGAAAAAAGCAACAAAAATCTTGAATGTTATTGCAGGATACTTAGATTGATTTATAAAGTAGTTCTTCAAAGGCTCAAACATTTCTAAAATTCAAATGCTGATGGGTAACAAAGACAAAAATCACACACTGCCATGTTAAAGTTTTGTTGTTGAGTCAAACGTTTTAATTTTCAGAGTGCATGGTTTAGTTACTCTGTATTTTAAAATATTTGTATATTTGTACAATGCCAACTCCCATTTATTTTGTTAAAATATTACAACTTACTTAGATGCAATTAGTACATGGTAATTATGTATGCACCATAACCAAATATTATTTTACCCCATAAGTTTCCTAATTTAGTAATTTATTATCATACTTTACCAAAATTTGCATTTGTACTATTATGATGAAGCTAATAAATTTAAGTTCAATGTTGAACTTTTGCTGGCTTTGAAAATTTAATTCATATCAACTATTTTATCACCAGTAGAATGAACTTCCCAAACTTCCCTTAAATTGTAAAATTTGATGAAAATATAAAATGATTATTAAATTAATTTAGTAAACTTTTATTTGAAACTTCTGATGGTATCGATAGAAACCTGTTATTTAACTGCTTACAAATGTATTTATCTGATAAAAAAGTCAACATGATGACACTATGGCTTTACTTTTTTATGACTCCAAGAAAATTTAGATTCAAATGCAAATATAAATTCAAAAGTAAAATTCATTTAGAACATTTATTTAATGCAGTCATTGTCTTCAGTTGTAGTTATTTTTAAAAAACTATTAACTTTAAAAAAGACGTTGACACTTCATTAATTTGTGTCTTTAGTCGGATGGTCAATAATATCATTATCACCTCCATGGAGCACTTTGTGATGAAATATATTTTGTGGAAATTTGAGATCTTATATACTTTCTTGGGAAATATTAGATTTAATATTTAATTTTTCACTAAAATACATTATTTCTTACTTCCCTGGTGCCAGAAAGTATATTGCAAAATAAAAAGAAAAATGTCCTACAAACAACTAAATAGAAAAAGAAATAAATGGCTGTAGGCTTGCATTACATAATAAGTTACAAAACCATGCCACCAAGAGCCTTCAGGTGATTGTAATTTCTGCAACCAAACTCCAAAGGCACTCTTTTTTACCAATATTTCGCCAGTATCTAACCTGTAATTCCCCACGTTTCCCACCAGTTCCAATAGTTTAGAGCATCATGGCTTCACACAGTTACTCGATAGGCTATGGGGTGGGTCATGGCACCACTGGCTAGTAAATTAATGACTGTCAAAAGCAGTAACGCCTCGTACTTGTATTACTAGCAACTTACTCAATGATAGTTACCTGTTCCTAGCTCTTTCATGTTTACTTGGTTTTATTAACAAGTAGTTGTATACAAAACTTGGAAGAGAGGCACTACCTTTTATCCAGAAAGGGCCAAGAAAAAAGAGATTATCACTGGTCATCTTTTAAATTTAACCAGGTGTTACATTGAGAACTCTGTTCCTTGCACATGGTCCTCACTGCTAGGTGAGATCATAGCAGGTACTGGGGATACAAAGTGGAGGAATAACGAATACACCCTGGATTGTTTTAATGTACATGCTAATAATACTTCGTTAAATACGAATATTTTCTATAAAGTATTAGATGCTAGAACTGCCAGGCACACAGTAAGTGCCCTATAAATGTTAGCTGTCATTGTTATTACTGCAATATACATCACAAAATAAGTGTAATATTCTTTCTAGACTACTCTTATTTGAATTTTTTGTTTAATTTATTTTTCTCTATAAATGGTGTGGAGATTATCAAGTCATCATAAGTTAATGCATCTGTGTATTTAGTAGGATATGTAAAAGAAAAATTTAGAAAGAAGACAAGAAAAAGAAGACTTTCTCAGCTTAATGAGATTTAAAAAACTAAAACATTCTCTTGTCCCAGCAGGACTTGCCTATACTCTCACATTACACTGTGATATTTGCCTTAGAATTTGATTGCACAAACAAGTTGCATTTGTAGAGGCGAGAATGAAAAGAAGATTATTCTCCAAACTTGGATCGGAAAGAGGGTAGTTTATTTCTGAGCAGTAAGAATATAATCAATACCAAAAAAGTAATTTCATGTAGATATAAAAACTAACACACTCTGCTTGGAGATCTATTATTTTTATCATCTTAACTATGATCCTTTGCATTCCTTCTCTGAGAATGAATCTATAATTATTGAAAGAAACAAATGAATTGTTACAATGCAAGTGAAAGAGCCACCTGAACTTCACACTCCCTACAGAAGGCAGATGACAAAATGATGTAACAAATGAAAGAAGTGAGGATGAAGCTTTAATTTTCCTAAAAAATCCATTGTTTTACTTCACTGCTACCAGAAAATGTATTGCAAAATAAATAATGTCCTAAAAACAACTAAACAGAAAAAGAAATATGTGGCGGTAGGTTTATATCACATAATAGATACCAAAACTATTCCACCAAGAGCCCTCAGGTGACTATATTCTCCACAACTAAATTCCAGAGGCAGTGTTAGGCATGATAAAGCTTTCAGTCCATATAATACACAATATACGGCCACTTTCCAAATTACTCTACTGTAGTTTATCCATCAGCTAAATAAAAGCAACAAGGTTTATATGATCATGTAATCTTCCGAGGAGAAATATAATACCGCAAATAGCCTACATTATTTACCTTGAACTTTCATTGACTAAAGGAATGCATAACTATGTAATAAATAAATATGTATAAAAATAGATGTTTACATGTATGATCTACATAATAAATAAAACTAGCACATTCTATCCTTCTGCATCTCCAATTTTGTTAAATGTGAATGAACAAAAACCAAATAACATCTGTCATCTTTTCTACTAAGAAAGAACACAATGGACTATAGAAACATCACAAAATTGGCATCGAGCAAATATGGAGGTAGGAGGCCGGTGGAATTCTACTCTGGACCAGACTGAAGACTGGCTGAAACTGAAAAGAGGCACTAAAAGCACCCCTCCATAAGATACTCACCAGTGTTATGACAATTTACCATTGCCATGACAACTCCCAGAAGTTACCACCCACTTTCTAGCTATTTCTGAATAACCCGCCCCTTAATTAGCATGTCATTAAAAGTGGGTGTAAATACAACTGCAAAACTTCCCCTAGGCTGCTACTTTGGGCACGCTGCCTATGGGGTAGCTCTGCTCTGCAGCAGCAGTCACAGAGCTGTAAACGTTGCCACTGCTTCAGTAAAGCTGTTTTCTTCTACCACCAGCTTGCTCTTTAATTTCTTCCCGAGTGAAGCCAAGAACCTGTGCTGCATCAAACAGATTAAATATTTAAGTTTTATCGTTATTACTATTTCATGAATTAGCTCAGTCATTAATTGGGTAAAGTAGTCTCCATGTACATGAAGTCTAGGATATCACACATGAATTGCTGGCACAGAACTTGATAGACCTTTTGTCATCCTTATCTCATTCTGGAAGCTATTCTGGAAACATAAGGGATAAAGGAGCACCTTCCTTAAAGCAACATGAGTGATTTATGGCCCCTAAAAAATTGTGAACATGACAAAGCATGTCTTATACGCATCCTTCTTCACCTACGCCAAGGTCTTGTGGCCACCCAGGAGCCTCAGGCCCTTTCTGTGTCCCTTTACATCCTTTCTTCCCAGAACGACCCTTTCAGAGTTCAAGCAATGCCCAAGCCTTCTCTAATTTGGGGTATATAATAAAGTAAATAAATGACAACATAAGGTTATTTTAAACATTAATTTAGGTGTTATAAGTTAATAGTTTAAAGGCAACAACCCGCAGCTGAATTAAAGGCCCTTCTGGTTATTTCCAGTGAGGCTGTCCCCAGTTAAGCAGCAATCTCCCAATAAAGCCAAACTTTCCCTTGTCTCAGAGGAATGTCAACCTAATAGAGCTTAGAACCTTAGACTCAAGTAAAGAAGATTTATCCAATTAGAATTTAAACCAACAGCCAGAGGGGAGAGAGAGAAGAATTAGGACCTTGTTGAAATGTTACCACACAGGCAGCTACTTATCTAACTTCTGATTAAATACAGAGCTAAATGAAATCCCTCCACTTTTTTGTAATAAAGGAAACTGCAAGTTTAAAAAGGATTATGAGTGGGATTCTATTCTTAGGTATAATGAATCATTCTTTCATTCACTCTTTAAAAAATTACTTAACAATTTTAATAATATTTCCAGTCCCAGTTTAGGGGAATAAACCATGAAAACAGATTCTGCCCTTGGCCTTGTGGAGTTTATAGTTCAAATGGTAAGAGGCAGACATTAATTAAGTGATCACACCACTATTACATGACAGTACAATTTTGATAAGTGCCATGAAGGAAAAGTGCAGGCACTATAGTGGAATACAGTAAAAGAATTTGACATTGTCAAAAAGATCAGGAAGAACTTTGAGTAAATGATAATTGGATGAAGAAGGAATAGTAACAATCTAGAGAAAAATGGTAGGAGAATGTATTCTAGGCAGCAGCCCTGTGGTAGGAGCAACTGAAAAGGCCCTGTGGTAGGAGCAACTGCATAATGTACACAAAAATAAAGATAGTATGGAATGGTGGGAACATAGATATTAAGAAGCCTCATGGGATCAAGAGTTGGAAATATAGGTAGGGCCCTATGGCAGAACTTTTTGCTAAGATTGTTTTCTTTAATTAAAGAAGGCAATGGATAGTGTGAAATATTTAAACTGGATGTGGTGGTCTATTCAAATTTGCATTTCAAAAATATCACTCTAGCTGCAGTAATATTTCTATCCTCTATTTAAAACAACTGCTGATGACTTTTTTGGAAAAAATAAGATCATTGTAGAAATAGAGACCTACAAACTTTGTAAGAAAAAATCTTCAGAAAAGGTTTAACTTCACGTGTTCTATTTGTATTTTATCTGTTGGACTCAGGAGTTCTTAGGAATATATTAATCAAATCATCCCTGGCAAGTATTTGAATATTTGATATGACACCCCTGATGAACTGTCTTAGAACCTATGTGGCTCTTCCAAGAGCAAGAGACTTAGAAAATCAACAAGTAGCTTAATAGTTTATCTTTGGACAGGTCTCACCATGAGAAATATCTTCTTCAATATTAATCTCATGTAATTTTTACCTATTAGTCCCTAGTATATTATAATCAACTCATAATGATCGAAAAGTTGGCTAGGGGCAACATTACAAGCAGGCCATGATGGAATTTTGCTCAGGGCATCATCAAGACCACTGGAGAAGAAGAAACCAGGGCTCTGGGCATGGAGATCTCTGGGAGGTGGAGACCTAGAACCATCAAGAAATGAATTACAGTAGTCTTCCATTATCTGTGGTTTCACTTTTTGTGATTTCAGTTACCCGTGGACAATCATGGTCCAAAACTATTAAATGGAAAAATCCGGAAATAACTCATCAGTTTTAAATTTCAAGCCATTCTGAGTAGCGTGATGAAGTGTCACACCATCCTGCTCTGTCCCTCTCCTTCCCACTAGGGACGTGACCCATCCCTTTGTCTGGTGTATCCACACTGTAGATGCTGCCTGTTAGTTAGTTGGTAGGCATCTAGGTTATCTGATCCACTCTCTTGGTATCACAGTCTTGTGCTCAAGCAGCCCTTATTTCGTTCAATAATGGGCCCAAAGTGCAAGAGTAATGATCCTGGCAATTTGGATGTGCTAAAGAGAAGCCATAAAGTGCCTCCCTTAAGTGAAAAGGTGAAAGCTCTCAACTTAATAAAGAAAAAAAAATCATAAACTTACACTGTTAAGATCTACAGTAAGAATGAATCTTTTATCCATGAAATTGTGAAGAAGTACAAAGAAATTCATGCTAGCTTACCTCCTACCTCAAACTTCAAAAGTTATGGCCACAGGACGTGATCAATGCTTACGAAGGAAAAGGAATTAAACATGTGGAAAACCTGAACAGAAATTAGTTCTGATTGATGGCTGTCGGGTTTGATATTATACTATATGAGATGTCTTGGACCATATACCCAGAATAAGCAGGGATCAGGGAGTGAATACAGTACCTGATTGTAATGATTTGTATACCACTAGTCTTTTATATTGTTCAAAAGTGTATAAATTGTGTCTTCAGCTCTTTCAGTATAAAAATAAAATATATATTTTCTGCAATTCTGACTTTTGGTGTTAATGTGGTATATTTTTCCATGTGTTCACTTTTAATCTATCTTCATTTTTATATTTAAAGCAGTTTTCTTCCAGACAACATATAGTTGAGCTTCTTAAATTTGTATATTATTGTGATAAGAACACTTAATGTCAGAGTATCTGTCTTTTAATGGGAGTATTTGGATCACTCACATTTGAAGTGGTTAATAATATAGTTGGATTAGTATCTACCGTATTCCCAACTATTTTCTATCTCTTATCTCTGTTCTTTGTAACATTTTTGTCTTCCACTCTTTTTCTGCCTTCTCTGGTTTTAATTGAACATTTTATATAATTGCATTTTGTCTTTTCTCTTAGCATATCAGTTATACATTTAAAAAATTATTCAGTGCTCTAGAATTTACCATATCCACTTGCAACAAATCTAAGTCCACTTTCAAAGAACAGTTTATGGGTGATGCAGGTACTTTAAAACAGAGCACTTTAATTCATCCCTCTTTCCCTCATAACATTGTTGTCATCCCTTTCACTTATCCAGAAGCAAGAACCACTCAATACACATTTTAATTATTTTATTTTACCTTTGTTTATTCCTTCCCTAACATTATTCCTTTCTTTATGCAGATACAAGTTTCTGACCCATATCACTTTCTCCTCTCTGAAGAGCATCTTTAAACATTTCTTTCTGGCAACAAAATTCCTAAATTTTTGTTTGACTAAGAAAGTCTTTATTTGCCCTTTACTTTTAAAGAATAACTTCACTAGATAAAGAATTCTAGGTTGGTGGCCTTTTTTTCTCTTTCAACTGTTAAATATTTCTCTCTGCTTTCTTCTTAATTGTATTGTTTCTGAAGGCAAATTCCTTTAGAGGTAAGATTTTCCTTTTCTCCGGCTTCTTTCAAGATTTTCTCTTGTCTCCCTCCCTCCCTCCCTCCCTCCCTTCCTTCCTTCCTTTTTTATTTTATTGAGACAGAGTCTTGCTCTGTCATCCAGTTTGGAGGGCAGTGGCATGATCTCGGCTCACTGCAAACTCCGCCTCCCCGGTTCACACCATTCTCCTGCCTCAGCCTCCCCAGCAGCTGCGACTACAGGTGCCCGCCACCACGCCCGGCTAAGTTTTTTTTGTTTGTTTGTTTGTTTGTTTGTTTTTTGTTTTTTTTTTTTTTTTTTTTTTTTT
>NW_016812891.1:1876035-1891140 GCF_001698545.2 Rhinopithecus bieti | reverse complement strand
TTTTTTTTTTTTTTTTTTTTTTTTTTTTTTTTTTTTTTTTTTTTTTTTTTTTTTTTTTTTGCCGTGTTAGCCAGGATGGTCTCGATCTCTTGACCTCGTGATCCGCCCACTTCTGCCTCCAAAGTGCTGGGATTACAGGCGTGAGCCACGGCGCCCCGCCCTTGATTTAGATTTCCTAACCACAGGCCTAGGTGTAGGTTTTTTGGTATTTACCTCTCTCAGTGTTCTCTGAGCTCCTTGTTTCTGTGGTTTGATATCTGTTATTAATTTCAGAAATTCTCAGCCATTATTACCTCAAATATTCTGCTTCTTTCTCTGCTTCTTCATTGTGTATTCTCTTTTGTAATTATCCCACAGTTCTTGGATATGCTAATCCATTTTTTTTTCTTTGCTTTTCAATTTGAGAAGTTTCCATCATGGTATCTTCAAGCTCACTGATTATTTCATCAACTCTGTCCAGGCTACTGATGACTCCCTCAAAACAACTCTTATTTTCTATTTCAGTGTTTTGGTTACCATTTGTTTTGTTTTGTTTTCTTTTGCTCCTTTTGGTTTTCAATGTTTAGCATTTCATTTCTATACTTTCTTAAAATTTTTAATTCTCTGTTTATATCATTCATCTGCTCCTGCATTTTGTCTATTTTTTCTATTAGAGTCCTTAGCATGTTAGTCATATTTATTTAACATTTCTAGTCTGATAATTCCCAAATCCCTGCTATTTCTGAATCTGGCTCTGATGCTCGCTCTGTCTCTTCGAAGTATGTGTCTTTTGTGTTTCAGCGTGTGTTGTAGTTTTTTGGGTTTTTATTTTTTATTTTTTTTTTGAAATTTGAACATGATGAATTGTGGGAAAGAAACTGAGTTAAATAGACCTAAGTGTGAGGGTTTAGGTTTATCTGGCTAGGAGTTAGGCTACATTTATTATTTGCTTGTAGCTGCTAGATACTAGAAGCTAACATTTCCTTGAGTGTTCCTGTTTTTGTCTTTTCTATTGTCTTTGAGTTTCTCTAGAAACTCTAATTCTGGCCATTAATTTTTTAAAAAAAATAATTACATGATAGTTTCTGACATAGGAAAATACAACATGTATCCCCTTTATAACTAAAGGGAAACAAGTCCCATACTTTACTACACATTATGCCTTTGCTTTTATGGTGCTCACTCTTAAGCATTTGCATGAAAAATTTAGGAGGAGACATTTTAAAAAGAACTCCATAGATCTTTTATGATTGATATTTTATGTGTCCCATTTTTCTCTTTCTATGTGTTAAAATTTGTGGTGTTATTTCTCTCTCTCGTTCCCTTTCTGCCTCTCCCTTCTTTGTCTCTCTTTCCTCTCTCTCGTTAAGATATAAATAAACCGGTTGCCAGAATTTCCTAGTTTAACCATTATCAAAATTTATGCTACTAAGTGTACCCGGTAAAGAATTCTCAACAGCAGTAAGATAAATTGTTTTACTCTATTAGGTCACAAATTGCAACCTAAGTAACTCGCATTCTGGGTGACTATAAGTTAATGGACACTGCAAGAAAATGAAACTCTATTTAAAATTTAGCAAGGCAGACTATAACTCTCTTTTCTTCTCTCACTTATTAAACCATCAATTAATTTCCCTTAACACTCCAGGACTCAGCATGGACAAGACTGGGTAATTTCAGGCAAACCTAGAGAGTAGAAAGATAATCACTTCCCACTGAGGGCTTTCAATGTTCACCAGGGCCCTGCTGTGTTTAATGTAGACCCAGTGCCCTGACCAGAGGATGACTTTTTTGTTCCCATATTATCTTTTAAATCACTCATCTATACAGTTTTTAGTACGATGAACAAAATGAAATTTTCGCCTATGAATTCAGGTTTTCTGGAATTTGTGCAAATATACAATTACAAAAAGAAAAGCTATTTTTTCCTATCAACTTGGACTTACTGGCAAAGGATTTTCTAAACCTTTATAAAATGTATTTCTAACTAGAAGTCAGCTAATTTGACTCACCTTGAACAGCTCCAGTAATGAGCACACTTTCTTTCTCACCAAGTAGCACATTTCCTGTGGACAAATTTTATAAAGATTGATCCAGTTTGTTTCATTTTAACTTCCATTCATTACCCTTCTTTTCTTTTGTTTCTATCTTCCTGTGTCTCATATGGCAGCCTTTTAGAAAACAATATTTGTCATAGTCAACACCCATTAACACAATGAATCTATTTTTCATGATAAATATCCCAGTTCTCTTCATGGCACCTCATACTACATGCTTGCTGTATTCCGTCTTGTTCCCTCCTGAAGTGCGGCACTCAGAAACGGGCCCAGGAATCTGTTAAATCAGTGGGCAAATTCGAGATTACATACACTACGTTTTGCTTCCTCTTTGTGTTTGAAACCTACTAAAAGGCTGATCACCCCGTTGGCTAAATGATACCCAGTTGTAGAGAGTCAGGAAAATTATAACAGGAAGATGAGACCATGTTTGACATCTTATCTCTCTAAATCTTCCTTTTTCATGTCTCTCTGGATGCTTCCAGCCCATTAAAATTTTCTTTTCTGTGTCCTATTGCAGCAGAAACCCAATCTTCTAGGTAGAATGTGGGTTAGTGTTGAGATAATTAGAAAAGTTAATCTCTCAGGTTTAGCTGGCAATGTTTCTCTGTCAGCATCAACCATAGAGCTGTGCACAAATTAGATGCTTTATACATTGTTTTAAATACATTTTTTAACTCATGCAAAGTGCACATCACTCAGAAAGCACTTAAAGGATGGCTGAAGAGGGAATATTCCAATCTGAAAAACACAGAGTTCCAAGCACCTCTAGGACTGATATGTAGAAAGGGCAGACACTTTCTAAACCATGCTGTTCAAAATGTGGTCACCTAGCAGACATAGCAGCAGCATCTAGAAATTTAGTAGAAATGAAGACCCAAGGCCCCTCTCCAGACCTCCTGAATCACAATCTCAAAGGACAGGACCCAGAATTTTGTACAGAAAATTTTTATGCAAGATACAATTTGAGAAGATGCTTCTCAACCATGGTTCAGTCTCGTTCTCTGTCCCCTTCAGGAGGCTCTGGCTTCCTATTGACTTGGCATCAAACATGGTAATCTGAAAGAAGTGGGTATTATTTTTAGCATTGTGTGTCTATAATGTTCACCATCTTCAATGTTAGCTGTAATTTCCACTTCCTTCTAAAGAACCTTCTCCCCGTTTACTGTTTGCGGACACATCCCACAAATTCACATCCTTCACACTTACGTTTGCAACATTATTCAATCTTGAAAGCCAACTGTATCCTTCTACATCTGTCAGAAATACATTTATATTTTAAAATAAGCCCTAAAAACTCACCTTCCCCTTGACTTTCCTGACATACCTAGAAACCACACTGAGAAACAAATCTATTTTTGTATACCCTCATATCACATCATTCACAAATCTCTTGTAATCACTGCCATATTTTGCCATGTGTAACAAGTGTTCCTAGAAAACAGAGACTGAGGCAAAATTTTTTATGCTAATAGTTAGCTAGATGGGATAATCATAAAGAAGCAGAAGTAAGGAGAAAAGGGAGGAAGATATAGGGAAAGAGAAGAAGAAATTAAACTCAAGAGGGTGAATTCCTGACATGGGTACTGCTTGTTATCAAGTATAACTAGTTGGTTTTTCTTGAGGAAACATCCTCACGGAGCCCATGTAAATAGCTGCATCTCAGGACGCTCTGTCCAGAGTGTAGAACAGAGGAGTAATTATATCCTGGCTCCTGTCTTCCATTTGTCAAAAGTTTGCTCTATGATATGCTAATGCCCTCTTTCTTCTCCGTTGCATTTGAGTCATTCTCTCTGCAGCTTGAACCTTAGCACTAACAGGAAAGCTCAGGGATGGGAGGTGAAAGGGAACAGTGAGGACAGTACCCAAGCACTGTAAGGTTCTATCCATAAGAGATTAGTCTGAGCCCATTCAAAGTTGGCCGACTTCATGGCAATTGGCAATCAAAGGTGGATGAAGGTCCCGGAAAGAGGTCATGCTGAGAGTTATGTAAAGTAATACTTAAAGATGTCTGATAGAAATTGTGTGTATCTCTGGCTTATCTGTCCATGGAGACCATTCTTGAGGTTAGACTTGGCATTTCATATTTTCACAGCTTCTAGTGTTTATTTTAAACATCATAGGTCCTCCCTGAATATGCTGCAGAAATGCAAGATTACCAGTGGCTTAAAAATGTTTGCTTAATGAATTGCACTGTAATTAATCAATTCTCTCTACATCAGATATTTACAGCATAGAAACTTACTGTATAAGGCAAGATTCTTTGCCTATAGTTTTTCACTGTGCTTCCCAAGGATCTAGAACAATACTTGGTACACAACGTGTATTCAAAAAAAAAAAAAAAAATTGTTGGATGAACAAATCTCATCAAATCCCAAAGAACAGAAGCACATGGTCTTGAACATACTCATAATTTGAAGAAGCCATTAATATCAATCATTAGAAAAGGTGAAAGGGGCATCTGTGACCTTGTCAGTTTTCTCCAGCTGTAAAATAGGAATAATTATAGGGCAGTGGAATTCACTATTATACAAAATTGGAAGCTTCTAGTTTAATTGTGCAGGACACTTGACCATAATAAGCCTTAGTCTCCTCATAGCCCTTATCTGTTAGCTAGATTAAATACTGTAGACTATTTTTTATTTTATTTTTAACAGAACTTAACATGAGACTCCAAAACAGTACTGGCCATCAACATCCAGCTGTCAGATGTGAGAAGAAAGAGAATACATGATAACAGGGAGGCTTTATGGGGTATATACTATGTCTGCCTATATTTCACTGGCCAAAACTCAGCCACATGACCACACTTAATAACAAGGGAGGTTGGCAAATATAGTTTCACTATTTGTCTGGACTGAAAGAAAAAATGCTTAGTGAATAAATAGCTAATTTAAGCCACCAGAATTAAATAGTAGGTTTCACATTGGCTTCTTCCTGTCTGTGAAGTTTGTGGACTACATTTTTGCAAAGACATTCCGTGCGTTCCATGTAATTTCTGATATAAGGCAACCTACTTGGAGGGAGGTGATAAGGAAGCTCAGAGTAGGTTTTCATTGCATAGGTGTATATGTCAGGCTATAATATGTAAAATATATGAAGGTATTTTTCAGATTGGGACAGAAGTGGGAGATCACAAAGAAAGTGTGGTTATTCTAGGATCCACTATCAGACTTTCCTTAGAAATAAAAAAACTCCATATGCATGCCAGCTATCTTCACTGTGTGGGCAGTTGGGGGATGACTGTAGTGTCCTGGTACTGGGGCAACCAACCTGAATCCACAAAAGTTAGGGTGATCAATTGATCTGCAGTGCCAGCTTTGGCATAGCTCCAGTAACCACTTTATTATATTTATAGTATTTTATTTTACAAGTATTGTTAATAATAGCAATGGTTCTCACTTAGTACATTAACCGGTAGTGCCACCTAGATTTAGTGACAAAATGGCAAATTAATTCATATTACATTTGGTTAAGGAATATGAGATAAATCCATGAATGAAGTGAAATTAAGTTTTCTGGCTCATCATATTTAATTTTAGAAAGTCACAACTTTATTTTGTTCTAGGTGAAATGATTCATAAGTAATTGTTTTTCTGACATACAAAATTTTGATTCAAAAGTACCACACTTTCATTTATTATGTTGTAATTATTTTGTATTAGAAACATCTTTAAATAATTATAGAAGCATTTATAAATCAATGAATGTTATATACAGAAGGACTGCAAATTTGTTATCTCTACAGCATCTAACAAAATGAAAATTTAATAATTAAGAGTTTAGTTTTCATATTTAGACTCCCTCAGACAAATATTCTTTTAGTGTTTTGAAATTTTTAGATTATGAATGATGTGTAGAATAAGTTTTAGACTATTTACCCATTTTCTTAAAGGTAGGCCCCTTGCTTTTCTTTTTTTTTTTTTTTTTTTTTTTTTTTTTTTTTTTTGAGGCGGAGTCTTGCTCTGTCACCCAGGCTGGAGTGCAGTGGCCGGAACTCAGCTCACTGCAAGCTCCGCCTCCCGGGTTCCCGCCATTCTCCTGCCTCAGCCTCTGCAGTAGCTGAGACTACAAGCGTCCGCCACCTCGCCCGGCTAGTTTTTTGTATTTTTTAGTAGAGACGAGGTTTCACCGTGTTAGCCAGGATGGTCTCGATCTCCTGACCTCGTGATCCGCCCGTCTCGGCCTCCCAAAGTGCTGGGATTACAGGCTTGAGCCACCGCGCCCGGCGCCCCTTGCTTTTTCTATAAAACCCTTCCAAACCTGCCTTGGAAACTCCACTTTTTATTCAGTTCACAGATGATTCCTATGATTTATAACTCAGTAATATAAATATATTTAGAGGCATTGCTCATGTGGATGCAAATTTTAAACTCTAACCTTATGCTCTTTTCTATGTTTTCTTTTAGACGGAGGAACAGGAAAAATCTCATACAAACATTTTAATAACAATATATTTTTAGGAACCACTCATTTTCTGCTTTTAGGAATTTTTTTTTTTTCCCTTTTCCACAGACCCCTCCCACCATAACATCTGCTCCCTCCACCTCCCCACTCCAATAAGCTCAACCAGTTATATTAAAACCAAAGAAATTTATCACTAGATTTCTCTAGGCAGAGGGGAGGTCCCTGTTCCCCTGAGAAATAGAGCACTCTAACTCTACTCTTCTTCACTCTTTGGACACCAAGAATTCCACTGTCTTTTGTGTCAGACACAAAAAACAATCATGGTGATAGGGATCATCTAACGTATGAAAACTTTAACATAATATATTAAAAATTAAACTATTCTGCCCTCATATCCTCGTCTCATTTACTTCATGTATTTAGTATTACACTTTAATTTTCTAAGTTGCAAAATAAGTACTCATAGTATGGATGTGTCATAACTTTTCTTTTTTTAAAAAAATGAGTATTTAGTAAGTGTGCAGTCAGCAGTAGTTGAATTCAACAGTTGTTAAATTGAGTAAATTTTTTCATGATTGTTTCAGTTTCTGTAAACATTTTGGTAACAGTTTTTTTCCTATTGCAAAACAATACTCTGTATAGAATAAAACTACGTTAGGGTATATATTCTTATGCTATTCACATGATGATAAACTTGACAGATCAGCTGATACTGATTTCTTGTAAAGTATTCAAAGAAATTTTCTTCTGTTTAAAAATTAACAAGGTGGTGTACTGGAAACATTTCCTCCAATGTTAAAACATTGTTGTAGGCAGCATGAGGAGATGAGTTCTTTGTAGCCCCGAATATTTTTACTTTAGAAAAGGTGCCGGTGCTATGAAGAATCATCCTTTCAGCACTGCCTCTTGATTCCAGTCTCACAGCATTGACATCAAGTACAGATTCTGTTTATATTTCTCTATAGGCTTTTATGTGATTGTTAGAAGAAAGATAAAAAATTATTTTGCAAAACGTGTTTGATTTCAGGTTCTGGATGAAAGTAAATCCAATCATTTTAATTACAAATATTTTCAAACAAATTTGAAATAGAAAACATTCTAACACTCCTCCGTATACGTACACACAAAAATGTGTCATGTACTCAGTGTAATAGCTGGAGGTCATCACTAGAGGAAAGAAATTTTAATTAAAAATAAACTACTTTAATTCATCTATTATTCACAACTATTTATAAAACTATCATTGTGTCCCAGGCACTATACTAGACATAGGAATTATACAATTTAAAGAGCTAGTCTAACTTTTAAGGAGATTAAAGTGTACGTAGGAAAAGGAGACACATAAGAAAACACATGATAGCCCGGTAAAACTGCAGGAGTGAAGATATGTCTGGAGCACTTGGAGACAGCATGGAGGACAAGCATAGAAGCCTGCCTTAGAGTCAGAGTTTTAAGACTGGAGAAGGGATTATAACTTTCAGAAGGCCTCCAAGTGGACTAGTCCATGCAGCACTTAGAAGGAATATTCTAAGCAAATGGAGCAGTCAGTGTAAAGGTAGGAAGGAGCAAGATAAGCAAATAAAGTTAGCTCAATTTTGCTGGGGGCAAGGGGTGGTCGTGGTATGCATTGAGGCTGCAAATGATGTTTGAAGAGCCTTGCATTTCAAACGACTGCTCCCATGGATATAAGTAAT
Organism: Rhinopithecus bieti; assembly: GCF_001698545.2. Taxonomy (NCBI): domain Eukaryota; kingdom Metazoa; phylum Chordata; class Mammalia; order Primates; family Cercopithecidae; genus Rhinopithecus; species Rhinopithecus bieti. The sequence goes on along the minus strand of NW_016812891.1, from coordinate 1,883,003 downwards.
TCTTGCAGAGCTGTGAACGTAGATATTTTATAATCACTCTGTGTAAGTGGGTATGTGTCCTTTAAAAATACCAGCTGGGAGGCAATGCAGAGAATGGGTTGGGGAGTTGTAGGAGTGGCAAGATTATGCACAGGGTAGTTGCATTGAGGCCATTATAGTTTTCAAGAGCAGGATAATAGAGATGTTTAGAAGGTCGAATTGAAAGGGCTTGTTGATTGCACAGATGTGGGTAGAATAGAAAAGGGAGTATGAAATGACTCCTAGGTTCACACATGAGGTAACGGGGTACATGGTGGTGCTATTACAGAGAGAAATAATGCAGATTTAGAAGCATTTGTGTGTGTGTGTACCTTTGTTGGAGGGTGTGGATATAAGATATGAGTAAATCTTAAAACATAGTTAAATTGTTTTCATGATTTCAACTTTTTTTGTACAATGTATATGGCTTTGATAGCTTTTAAGTTCCAAATTAAACACACCCCCTCCACTCCCATACCAGGAAGAGTTCCCTCATTATTTCATCCTGTGTCTAGGATAGCCTATATGCCTAGCAATTCAGAACCATCTGTGTATGCTAAAGTTAACTCTTCCAATCCTGTACGTCTCTGTTGTTTCACCTAACCCTTTCTTGTCAACCATTTTCATCACTGTCATTGCTGTCTTGTCTCTAATCTCTAACTCTTTCAAAGAACACAGCTTCAAATTCCTCTTTCCAAATTTCTCCTGGTTCTCTTTTCATGATAGTCAAATAATATCAGTTAAAAGGACAGAAATATTTTCCCAACTCAGGGCATTTATACTTTCAGCTGATGAAACACTAACGGGCGTCTCTTTTTTTTATCTAAAGCTTTACAGGTTTCCTACTTCCCCTCCTTCCCCTTTTTTGGTATGAACATATTTCAGGGTTTTATCTTTCCTCTCTGTTCCTCTATCTCTTTATTCACAGAAAAATTTATGAAGTGAAGAACTGAATTTAAATTTCTTAATTCAAATTCGGCCTCTGCTGAGCCTAACTTTTTTCAAACATTTATCCTGCAAGGCACAATGTTTAATACCTCAGACCCAAGTTTTCTGCTGTATTTAAAAGAGGATAACACATATTTGTAGAGTGTTGAGAGAATTAAAGGAAACGCTGCACATATAAAGCACTTAGTATAGTTCCTGACAAGTGGTAAGTAGGCCATATATGTTAGTCTTATTACAATTATTGTTATAAATATTACTAGACAGTTCAAGTCAAGTAATTAGGAAATTTTCTGGTTGCTACACTTAGGTATAGTTTAGACTGATAATCTTAAGAGAGAGTGCTTTTTCATTTTTCATTTTAAGATTAACATTGGTTTGAGTTTGCTCAAAATAAGTGACATATTATATTTCTTTAAATAGTAAAACACTTGTAAAACGAAACTGTAATAGGTTTATTTGAACCAGTTTTCTAATTCCCATGAGTATTTTTATTATATTTTCATTTCTCATAATCATATGGTCATAGAAAGAACAATATGAGTGTTAACCAAATTAATAGTACCCATAAAAATTGTTAATTTGATGATGTGCTGATTTGATTATTAATAGTTTTTAATAAAATACTCTCCAATGAATAGTAACACATTGCCTATAATTTTATGAAAATAATGTAATGCTCAGAAAACACACTGGCATTTTCTTTTGATTTCAAATCAACTGGTACGCTATAACTCAATAAAAAACTTTTGTGGAATTCATATTTTATATGTTTGGATGTGCAACAAATACAATATTGATTTGTTGCCTATAGTGAATCATAATAACAAACACCAAAGGAAAATGAAACCACTTGTCTCATTTTATTTCACTTCTTATACAAAGAAAAATAGCATTTGCATTAAAAAATAGAAAATAAGCATTAGTAATGTGGAATGGAAGTCCTTAAAGATAAGAATATTATAAAATACAGGCTGTTGGGCTAAAATGTAATCTCTAACTAGAATAAATGGTGTAATGGAAAATTTCTGTGGTCTCAAGGAGATTCATATATGAGATAGCTGAACCACTGCCAAGAATATCTAACGAACATATAAAACAGGAAAATCACCATAAATCTTAATAATGGACAAATATAAATTTTCACCATAAAATTGAAATAAACACTATTTTTTTCTACAAAGTTGTATTCAAAGAATGGTTCTTTAGGTTTTAGAAGAGAAAACTGCATAGATTTACTAATGTCAGATCATTGTCTACTAGTCTTTTATTTAAAAAATAAGGCAAAATTTGGTCATTCAAGGAAATTCTATCAATATAGTTACATACAATCTCTAAATTTTACCATGGAATTTGTGAAAACTCTTGCTGCAGCCTTACAAATAATAAGAATATTATATTCTTTGGAATAATTAGATTTTAATAAGAATAGTAATCAAAACAGATAATTAATGAGTTAATCAATTTAGTAAATGGAGGGTCTGTCTACAAATTTGTTTTATTCAATAGTTTATTCTTTAAAATTGTCATCAAAGTAATTTGCAAATATTTAAGTTATCATAGTACAAAGTAGTTTATGCTTACAAGCAGTAGCTCCCACTCCATCTCTCCCCACTGCAAACACACTCCACAGAAGAAATAATCTGTGATTTCAGTGCTTAAATTAATTGCCTCGATTTTCTCTAAATGATTGTTCATAGTACCACTTCCTGATGTTTTAACTTCAGACATCATTTATTGCTTATTATGCTGTGGCTGTAACAATTTAGCTTACTTTAAAATCTGCTTCATCCTCACCTCTCCTTAATAAAGTTACAGCACTGCTTTACTTTTTATGTCTTTAAAGAATATTCTTTAAACCAAGGATTGACAAACTATGGCCTGTAGGCCAAATCTGGCTTGCTGCCAGTTTTTGTAAATAGAGTTTAATTGAAACACAGCCATATCCATCTGTTTAGGGTTCTGTATGAATAATTTCATACCACAATGCCTGGCCTGAGTAGTTGCAACAGAAACCATATCACTTACGAAACCTACAGTATTTACTATCTGGCCCTCCAAGGGAAAAATTTTGCAATCCTCTCATTTAAACTTCTGATTTTTTTTTAAGTTTTTGTTTGCTTTTCAATCTTAGACAGTATATACCATCCCTTTATTGCTAGATAAGTATATCAATACCCATAATCATTTCTTTACCTCTCATACTTCCTCCACCCACCAACTTGTATGAGTCATACTTTGACTTTTGTATTGTCAAGATTAATGAGATTTAAATTTGACTCAATTATTATGACAAAGCTTCATAATTCATCCATGAATTGAGACTAAAAGTTAGAAACCAATACTTTTTTACATTATTATTGTGTGCATAATGCCCCATACATACTTCAGTAGATACATACTTCAATACATACTTCAATGAGATTTCTACTCTGCCACTCAAGGAAGCATGTGCAAATAGATTCTCCTTTGTGACATTCCAATAGCTGGTCAAAAGTGTGCCATTTTCTTTAAGTATAATCCATGATTGTTGTAGATATTATTCTAAGATGACCCCCAAGATCCTCAGGTCCTGGTGTACAGACTTTGAATAACCCCCAAGACAATGAGTGTGATGGCTGTCAGTTCTGTGATTAAATTATGTTATATAGCACAATTGATGTTAAGAAAGGGAAATGATTTTGATGGACTTGACTTTATCATGATCTCCTTAAATCTAGATTTTGATTTCAGATACAGAAGAAGTAGAGCAAGAAATCAGAGACGTGTTCCTGCTGACCTAGGAAAAAGCAAATAGCTACATTGTGAAGGGCCAGTGAGGAGGGGCATCCTCTAGGGACTGAGAGCTATTCCCTGCTGACAGTTAACAGCCAGTAAGAAAACAGGGACCTCAGTCTTACAAGCACAAATAAACAAATTTAGTTTGGAAAAAAACACAAACAAATAACGAAACAAACAAACAAAAAACTTGAATGAGCTTGGAAGGGCACTCTCCCCTAAGGCCTCCAAACGAGAACTTAGTTCTACCGACACCTTGATTTTAGCCTTGTGATATCCTGAGCAAAGAACCTACTCTGTTTCAGATGTCTCACCCACAGAACTGTGAGATAATAAATGAATAGTGTTTTAAGAAGCGGAGTTTGTGATAATTTGTTACATAGCAATAGATAACTGTTCCAACACTCATGAACTGAGTTTCGAGAATTGAAGAATCCTTGAAGTCAGTCAGGATATTTTTCTTTATCCTTTTGAGGTCGTCTTAAGACATGACCACAAACACTTTGATACTCATCCTACAAAAGTTGGGTTTAATTTCTCTCCACTTGAATACGGGCTGATGTTCGTGACTTTCTCCTAATGAATTTAATGTAACATAAATGATGCTGTGTGACTTTCAAGGCTAGGTTTAAAAGTGATAGATGTCAAAACCAGAAATAGCCAAAATATCTTTCAGCAGGAAAATGGATAAAAAGTTCAGATTTATACTTTGGAATGTTGTTTCATGATCAAATCAAATAAGCTATTAATTAGTCCATACAACAACATGGATGAATCTTAAGTACATATTCCCAAGTGAAAAAAAAGATCAGTCCTGTGAGGCTGCATACAATATGATTGCATTGAAATGATATTCTGGAAAAGGGAAAACCACAGAGATGAAAAATCTATCAATGGCACCAGGGCCTTTGGGAAGAGAGAGGGTTGACTAAGATGAGTTGAAGAACTGAAGATGTTTTTAGGACTAAGAAATGATTCAAACTGATACTGTTTGACCTCTCCTTTTCTCAAAATCCATAGGACTTCAAGGAATAAGAATAAAACCTAATAGATGATTTAAAAAAATCAACTAGGAATACAGGAGATCCTGTATTACAAATATGTGATATAATCTCACTGAAAAGGATGGAGAAAAGAATTATTCAGCTAAATAACTTTGGAAATGACTGAGAAATGGAAAAATAAAGACCAGGAAACCATACATAAGCACGGGATTCTTGTTGCTAAAGTTGTTTGTCATGCAAGTGCAGGCTAACAATTCTGAAATTCTGCACATATATACTAGAATTGAACAATAAATAAATAGATGGCAGGTGGTGGAAGAATAGATGGCAGGTTTTTTCTGTTGGAGTGAGCAGTTACAGAGAAGCAAGGAGGAAAGGCTGGAATGAAGCAAAAAAAACCAGACTAGAATCAGAGATATTTGTAGGGACTTGTGTCTAGCTTAATATAGATATTGATAGATATATAAAAGCATAATTATATATATGTGTATATATACATATATGTATGTATAATACACGTGTTAGTATGCATACATATATTTCCTTGCTCCATTTGCTGAGAAAGCCTAAAAGCAATGAGTACTCCAGTGTTCAGATGGTTCCTAACTCCATCCTCCAATAAAAGTAAGCATAGCTCCTTTGAGAAATGGTTGGTTCTAGAGCTGGGAGAGAAAATGTACAAGATGAACTTCGAGTATGTTGATGTGCTAAAATTTAGGGTATTGCTCAAAAAGCAAAACAATGGGAGTAATTCAAAGGAACCCTTTCTAACTGAAAAAATGCTTAATGATCAAAGCTGAAACAATGTGAGCAACAAAATGAATAAGATATTGAATTATAACCCAAAGTATAAGATAAATATCTGTGAGTCTGTACTACTACATTTGAAAAATAAATGTGAGAGAAGACAGGGAAAATGCCAAATAATTTAGATAGATACTGCACCCTCAAGGAAGCAGAGTGTGACTCCTTCCTCACGTGTGGGCTATGCTTAGTGTCTTATATCCACATAATATAATATAGAAATGAGGGAAATAAAATAACTTTACAATAGAGAAATCTGGAAAACAATACTTCAGAGAGGTGAACGAGGTTAACATCATCAGTGAGAAGATAAGTTCTCTTGCTATATTATATTGTGAGCGGCACTTCACCTCTGTGGTCTTCTTCTCCACACAAACATAACCCTCATCTTACCACGAGAAAAATATCAGATAAACTCAAGTTGTAGGACATTCTGCAAAATACTACCAGTAATCTTCAGAAGAAGTTAGGGAAAAAGGAATACAATCTAAATAAATGATGGTGTTTCTTTAATAATAATATAGCAATAAAGGTCGAGAAGTTATGATGAATAAATGGATTAATTTAAGATGTTAGGAATGGGGTAAATGAATGCAGGGTACTACAGGGACTCTGTACTATCTTTCTAACTTTTCTGTTAATCTTAATTCTAAGATAAAATGTTTATTAGAAAAGAAAAGTGGTAGAGTTTCTCTCTCTCTCTCTCTCTCTCTTTCTCTCTCTCTCTCGATGTGTACTTTAGGAGGCCTAAGCTAACATGTAAGATGTCTAACTATCCCAAAGCCACTATGCTGGAAGGAACACATGGAGAGACTGCATAGAGATACAGAGATGCAGTGGGTGGGAGCAAGATGGCAGAATAGGAACAGCTCCAGCCTCCAGCTCCCAGCACGAGCGACACAGAAGATGGGTGATTTCTGCATTTTCAACTGAGGTACTGGGTTCATCTCACTGGGGAGTGCCAGACAATCAGTGCTGGTCAGCTAGTGCAGCCCGACCAGCCAGAGCTGAAGCAGGGCAACGCATTGCCTCACCTGGGAATCACAAGGGGGAAGGGAATCCCTTTAGAAACTGAGACACACAACACCTGGAAAATCGGGTAACTCCCACCCTAATACTGTGCTTTACCAAGGGTCTTAGCAAAGGTCACACCAGGAGATTATATCCCACACCTGGCCGAGAGGGTCCCACGCCCACCGGGCCTCCCTCATTGCTAGCACAGCAGTCTGAGATCTAACTGCAAGGTAGCAGCAAAGCTGGGGGAGGGCCGCCCGCCATTGCTGATCCTTAAGTAAACAAAGCCTCTGGGAAGCTCGAACTGGGTGGAGCCCACCGCAGCTCAAGGAGGCCTGCCTGTCTTTGTAGACTCCACCTCTGGGGACAGAGCATAGCAAAAAAAAAAAAAAAAAAAAAAAAAAA
>NW_016812891.1:1839694-1871784 GCF_001698545.2 Rhinopithecus bieti | reverse complement strand
GGATGAGTTCCTTTCCTTTGTAGGGACATGGATGCAGCTGGAAACCATCATTTTCAGCAAACTATCGCAAGAACAGAAAACCAAACACTGCATGTTTTCACTCATAGGTGGGAATTGAACAATCAGATCACTCGGACTCTGGAAGGGGAACATCACACACCGGGGCCTATTATGGGGAGGGGGGAGGGGGGAGCGATGGCACTGGCAGTTATACCTGATGTAAATGATGAGTTGATGGATGCTGACGAGTTGATGGGTGCAGCACACCAACATGGCACAAGTATACATATGTAAGAAACCTGCACGTTGTGCACATGTACCCTAGAACTTAAAAGTATAATAAAATAAAATAAAATAATTAAAAAATAAAAAAGAGATACAGAGATGCCTGAGGAAACCCAACTGTTCAGCACAGATGTTTTGTAGTTTTCCCGCTGCCCAGGCATGTGAGTGAGTGAGCTTTCCAAGGACTTTAACCCCAGCCTTTGAGCTGCCAGAGCTGACATAAAGTAGAACAGAGATGAGCTGAGCTTTGTCCCATCTGCAGATTTGTGAGTAAAATTAATGTCGCTGTTGTTTGAAGCCATGTTTTTAAAAATTAGTTTTTACACTGACAAACAAAAATTGTATCTATTAGTGCACAACATGAGGCACACATGATGTTTTGATATATGTATACATTGTGGAATGGCTACATCAGGCTGTTTCACATATTAATGAAGTTTTGAAATTTTGAATTGGTCTGCCACACAGTACTGGATAAATGGAACACTGTTTTCTAAGATAAAATGATACATGTAGAAAGCATTTTTAAAGTATTCTTCATTTTGTTCAATATTTGTTCAATATTTTAAAGTGTTCAATTTTGGCTCAATTTTTTAAAGTATTACTCATTTTCTTCAATATTTGTCAAGCTCTTTTAGTTTGAGCATATCTACCATAACTCTGGAAATATTCTTGTATTTTTAAAAAAATAATTTTATCTCCATTTTGTGTATGCTCCCTTCTCGGAACACTAATTCAGTGCTGAGTGTCTTAGATGAATACCTTGTCATTGTTATCTTTATCCTATGATTATGTGTTTTAATATATATTTGAGGAATTCCTTTGACTTCATCTTCTAACAATTTTTCAATTACTAATTTTGTCAAGAGCATTTTAAATGTCAAATAATGGTTTCTTTTCCTTTGATCCTTAATTTGGTGAGTAATGCTATTCTTTTATTTTATGAATTACATATATTTGTGTATATATGCACATACACATATAAATCTAAGAATAAATTACTCTTCTACTTCTTGCATTACTTTTGTTTTCTTTCATATCTTAAAATGATACAATAATACATTTGGTTGATACTACTCTGCTCATAAATGGGTTTTATTGACAGCTTGCTTTTGTCAAGTAGGATACAGGGCTGAGTGTCAGTCACTGTGCCTAAAATTTTCTAAATGCTAGAATATACTAGTTGCCCCATTTCTCGCTAGGCAGCTAAATTTATTCTGAGACTGATTTTCCTTTGGCTGTTTACTTTGCTGTATATATTTGCTTTAGTAGTTAATACATGGCTTCTGGATTAGAGATGGAAAATTATTACATGCATAGGAACTTAGTTATTCTTTCTCTTTTGGACCCACTTCTCACTTCAATCATCTGAGGTCACTTGCCTTATTGCCAGGGGCAGCCTAGTTCCCTCTTTGACTGCAGCTCTCTCTGGACCCCATCAGCTCATCTATTTTTCATCTTTTGGAGATATTTTAAGCATCTGCTGATGTCTCACTTTCTATTATGGTTATGGTTGTAGGATTATATCATTTTCATTCATTTAACATCATTATAATGGCTATCAATGGATAGGAAATAAAAGTGTTCACTCTTGAATTAGAAGTTAACAACTTTATTAATGACCCAGGAAAAGATATTAATAAGATAAGATTTAAGTGTTTATAGTCCATGAAATTGAAAAGGAAGGCAAAGAATAAAAGTCAATTGTAAAGGCTAAATTCATTGCCAGGTATTATTATTATTATTATTATTATTATTATTGTTGTTGTTATTATTATTGCCATTTTTGTTGCAATTGCTCTCATTATCATCATCATTATTTCAGGTACATATTTATTTGCTATGAGACAACCTAACTACTTTTCACTGTGTCCTCTGTTGCCATCCTAGTCTAAGTCCTCATTATTTCTCACCTGGATTACTCCAAATGCCTAGTAAATGCTTCCATGCTTTTCCTATTATCCAGTGAAAACATGGTTATCAGAATAATCTTTTAAAATAAAATCAGGTCATAAAATGCTCCAATTCATTTGCCAATCTCTTAGAATAGAGCCAAAATCTTGTAATGAGCTATAAGCCTATATAAAATATATCCTACCTACATTTTGACTTCATCTCATATTTCTCCTCTTTCTTGTTTCCTATGCTCCAGACATTTTATCATTTACTTTAATCACACTAATTTTGCTTTAATTCCTTGAACTTGCCAAAGCTTGTCCCTAGAGCACCCTTTACATGGATGGTTTTTGCTCATCATTTGTCTCAGATCCAGCTCCTTCCCATATCTGAGAGGTCTTCTTGACTACTGAACCTTATTAGAGCCTCACTCCCAGTTAGTCTGTGTAAATATTGATCATTTTCATAGTCTGTATCTCTACGGACATTCTATATTTATGTATTTGATTACATGTTTAGCATTCATCTTCCTCAGACGAATGTAGGTTACCTGAGGAAAGGGAACTTTATTTTCATTGTACCGAACCATGGTCCTGATACCTAATAGGGGCTAAGCATAACTGATTGAATGATAGGTATTGCACCTCTTCTTATGAAAAGTATACAGACTTTGAAAGTTTAAATAACACCCAAGTTCACACATCTAGTTAATGATAGAATGAAAGTCAATCCAAGTATTTAGTTAGGATTTGGAAAGTCTATAATTTTTTTAAAGCATAATGGCTCAATATAAAATACAACTATGTTCAGCTTATTTAACTAAGCCAAGTATTGGTCTCTAAGAGGTGGCACTCCTCAAAATGCAAGTCAGAGACCCAGGTCCTTTCCATCTGTGGTTTTCCATTCTTGTTGCTGTATCTGGCCAAAAAAATGGAAAAAAAGAGCATGGGATATTTTTATGAATCAAGTGTGAAAGTGTTACATACACTCACATTCCACTGGCTAGAACTCAGTCATATAATTTATATAACTACATGTAACTGCAGGAAAGTTGGGTAGTATGGTGTTATGAGTTAAATTGTGCCTTGAAGGCAAAGATTTCATGATGAAAATGCCAAAAGCAATTGCAACAAAAGCAAACATTGACAAATGGGATCTAATTAAACTATAGAGCTTCTGCACAGCAAAAGAAACAATCATCCAGACAACCTACAGAATGGGAGAAAAATTTTGCAATCTATTCATGTGAGAAAGGTCTAATATCCAAAGTCTATAAAGAACTTAAACAAATATACAAGAAAAAAAAACCCACTAAAAATTGGACATAAGACATGAACAGACACTTCTCAAAAGAAGACATTTATGTGGCCAAAAAATATGAAAAAAGAAGCTCTACATCACTGATCATTAGAGAAATGCAAGTCAAAATCACAATGAGATACCATCTCCCACCAGTCAGAAGGGCTCTTATTAAAAAGTCAAGAAACAGCAGTTGCTAGAGAGGCCGCAGAGAAAAAGGAATGCTTTTACACAGTTGATGGGAATGTAAATTAGTTCAATCATTTGGAAGATAGTGTGGTGATTCCTGAAAGATCTAGAAACAGAAATACCATTAGATCCATCAATCCCATTACTGAGTGTATGAATACCCAAGGGAATATAAATCATTCTATTATAGAGACACATGCACATGTATGTTCATTGCAGCATTATTCACAATAGCAAAGGCATGGAATCCATCCAAATGCCCATCAATGAGAGACTGGATAAAGAAAATGTGGTATATATACACCATAGAATACTATGCAGCCATAAAAAGGAGCTAAATCATATTCTTTGCAGGGACATGGATGGAACTGGAAGCTGTTATCCTCAGCAAACTAACACAGAAACAGAAAACCAAACACCGCATGTTCTCACTTACAAGTGGGAACTGAACGGTAAGGACACTAGGGGGAGGGAGAGCATCAGAAAAATTAGCTAATGGATGCTGGGCTTAATACCTAGGTGATGAGTTGATCTGTACAGCAAACCACCATGGCACATGTTTACCTACGTAAGAAACCTGCACATCCAACAAATGTACCCCAGAATTAAACAAAAGTTGAAGAAAAACTAAACACATAATAAGTAAAAATCATAAATAAAAAATAAATTGTGCCTTGCAAAAAAATAACATTGAAATCCTAACATACAACACTTTAAAATGTGACCTTATTTGGACATAAGGTTATTGCAGATGTTACTATTATAGTTAAGTTAGGGTGAGGTCATACAAGAGGAGTAAGGTTGGTCCCTAGTCCAGTATGACTGGTATCCTTAGAAGAAGATGGCCATGTAAACACACAAATAGAACACGACAGATCACACAGGCAGAGATTGGAGAGATGCACCTACAAGGTCAGAAATGCCAAAGACTGCTGGCAACCACCAGAAGCAAGGAGAGAGGCATGGAACACCTTCCCCTTCATAGCCCTCAGAATGAACCAACCCTCCCAACACCTTGATTTCAGACTTCTGACTGCCAGAACTGTGAGAGGATAAATTTCTGTTTCAAACCACCTAATGTATGCTTCTTTGTATGGCAGCTCTAGGAAACATCCATGTGACCTATATGTGTGCCCAGGAAGAAGAGGAAATGGATTTTGTTGAATGTTGAGCGGTTGCTTCCATACCAAATCTGCTTCAAAATGTATGCTCTATGATGTTGCTAAACAAGATGAATTTTCATAAATGAAAACTTATTTAAGTTCAAAATCAACATGCCAGTAGAAGAATCAGGGGAAAACATGACTTTACAGCAGGGCATGAGGGAACCAGCAGGAACCTGTGCGTGCCATGAGCTCTGTGTGAGTGATGCATGACATGAGAGAGATGAGATGATAGAAAAGAGAAACAGATACCAGTGTGTCCAGAAAAGGCTTTGCTCTTTTTCTTTTTTTTTCAATGTAACCATACCAGAAATATTGTGCTTAGAGCTGGAAACCTTAAAATAGGAGCTATGTAGATTCAGCAAAGTCTATACAGAGGAAACCATCTGAGGTGGAGAAGGAACTGAAAACTTTCCTCTATTAGGACTGGGTGAATGGACGGGCGATATTTTGCTCAGAGAATAAGCCATTAAATGAATGATAGTCTTTTGCAAGTATTTTTAAAAACCGAAACAGAGATAATCTTTGTTTTATTTAATCCCAAAAGGTGGAGCTAGGGCAAATAAATTGCAATTAGAAAGATAGAATTTAACTCAAGATAAGAATGCACTTTGTAGCAATCAAAGTTTTCCCAAGGTGCGCTATGTTAGCATCCAAAGCAACTAAGCTTCAATACTAGAGAGATGTTCAGAAAAGGCTTAACAAGAGGAAGGATATCACAGTGTGAAGCAAGCATTGAAGGGCAAAGTGAATTAGATCAGCTCTCTGCAGTCTTCTGCAGTCATTAACTTATTTTGGTAAGATTTTAGTGGAGTTCCTCAGTTTCACAGTTTGGTAGGTCAAGGGATGTTTACATGAAGGCCAAATTCTAGGATACAATGTGGTGGAGTATGAGAAACTCAGAGTTTGGAGCCCTGAAAACCTGGTTTTAAATCGGGCTTTAGTGTTTCCAATGTGTAGGTCATTACCTATAAGTAAAGGTTTACTAATAATGCAAACATGTGTGGTTGAATCAGGGCTGCAGCGAATTTGAGAATAGTTCTAGAGCCAAAATAATACACGTAACTAAGGTTGTAGAAAAAACTAATAGATGTGAACAGAGGCAGTTACCAAACCTCCCCGAGTCTCAGTTCCTATCTGTACAATGGAGCTAAAAATACATACTCGATCTCCTCAGAAATATGTCAATAAAGTTAGATAAATAAAAATGCATCCTTTCTAAAATATTAAACAAATGTCAGTTGTGAGTAATTACATAGCTAATTAGAAGGGTTTTGGTAAGTGTGTTAGTAGGTTGATTTTTGGCAAGCCTGCTGCCATAGTTGAATTGTTCATGTTTGTATTTTCCTTAGAGCAGATACTCATGGCACTTAAAGCTTATCAGAGAAATAGAAGTTCAATAAATTAACCAAATCATATCACAGTCATGACTGTCTCCTGGCTTATTCTCTGCATCGATTTACCTGGGAATCCCATTTCAATAGAATAACTTTTCTATATAAAAGAATAAAATGGTTAGTTTTAGGTCAACAATCCAAAGGATTGGAAGTCTGAAAATAAAGTGGCCCATATTATATCAAAATTATACAATTTGTAGAAATGGGGCCAATAAGATGCATCACTTATTTTAATGTCTTATCAAGGAGATTATAGAGAGACTCAAGGCATATGTAGTATTAGAATTCCTGCATGTAGTGCCTTCATCACTCAACTTTCCTCACTTCATGAGGAATTGACAGTTATAACTTGTCCCTTTTTTTGGGGGGGGGGGCGTTGTGCAAAAGTTCAGGAAAAAAAAAAAGTGCATCTTTGGATCATCTTTGGATTTCATTAGGCCATTGTATGACATTGATCTCTAAGAATGTGGGAGAAAACGCCACATGCTTATTCTAGTTTATACGTATAAACACAAAAAGTTATGCAGTTGAACTTTCAATACAATGTTTTGTAGCTAAATCGGGGGAGCAGAATTATTTAATGGGGACATGATTGTGGCTTGAGGACATGTGCTCACATTTTAAAACTGCATTTTCCCATTTTCGTCTTATTAAGTTTGTACAAGTACAAAAAAATTACTTTTAATGACAAAAATTGGTAACTATTTGGAATATTTTAGAGTTACTTGTTTAGAAATGGTATATTCTCTATTTAACAACTAGACAAGTGATGGTAATAGGTGTTGCAGTCTGAGTCCAGCCAGGAAAATAGAAACTATTTAAAACTGAGAGAATTTGATATAGCAAATTGATGATGGAAGAACTATTAATTCTGAGTTTGGTGAGGCAACCTGAAGATTAGCAATAAAAACATGCTTCCACTCCTAGTCTTAGGCTGGAAGAGATTTTACTGTAGTTCAGCAGCTGGAGTGACTCAATAGCAGTTGAAATAGTGGTAATTTTTTTTTATTCCTAATAGGAGCTGGAGCCATAAAGAAGATAAAGCTGCTGGAGATGCTTCCTGTGGGAGGAAGGCACAAAAATAAATACCCTGGCCTCTCCTTTTCTTCCATCCTCCAATCTCCTGCCAGTAACTTCTGTTGGGCAAACACAAGAAAAGCCAGCTAATTCAGGAGGCTAGGAATGCAATATGTAGAATTCAGTCTCTGTGACACAGAGCTTAGCAGAAGAAAGCAGGGAATGAATCTGAGGGAAAGTCAGCCCAGGAGTGGCATGGATAGGTCTTCACATGGATGCAACAGTCAAATGTATTTGCTCAAAATTTAATTATCTATGCTGAAGTGGGCAGGATCTTATTAAGAATTGTATTTTTAAAGATATTTAGTAAATGAGAATGAAAAAAAATCTTAGAAGAAAAATATAACATTTTAGCTTCGTTATGAGAAAAAATATCCAAGGCAAGCAAAACCATTGAATTTACGAACTTGTTCATCTTTACCTGGGTCCTTAGGGTAATCTATTTGTCTCAACTACTGTGGAACCAGGTGTGAAAAACCTGATATTTACAGAGCTCCTGCACAGTAGTGATCTTTGTTTTTGGTAGTTGGTAGCTTCATTGTTTCTCCATGGACACCATCGTGAAATGCACACCCCTTGCCACAGACAGCACTAGGATAGAACCATATCAACTCATCCCAAGTTTATGGAAAACTTTATGGCATATATTCAGAGCACAGGACATCTTCATATTGAACAACAAAACCAACACAATTTTAGGATTATGCCAGACCAAAACCATTATGACCACTAGAGACAAATTAAAAAGGAAACCCCTATTAGATATTCCCTATATATTGCTGCTTAATCTCAAAGCTTCTTGATGAAAATATGTGGATGTTTTGCCTCCATGATGACAAATATCCAGATGTCTGGGAATAACCATAAGTTACTATAAGTACTTTTTAACTTTCATCACTTTGTTTGGAGTGACAGCAACATAGCTAACATATGGAAATTACAGCTTGAATGACATAATGTAGCTAAGAACAAATACAACTGTTTTTGTTTTGTTTTCATAGTTTTCTGTTTTTGCACTTATGGGCTATACTGTAATTAGACAGATAATTTTTAAAATGTAGATGAACAAAAGAATAAATTTTAATACCATTGCGGTTAACCTTGAAAGAACAATACCACAAAGCTCATCTCTTGACCCGCAAGTCTTGAGCTTTCATTTATATTTCCCTGGCCGGCTAGTAAGATCTCCTTTTCATTTTCTCGTTAGTTGATCAATGCATTATAGCTTTAATGCATTGAATACTATCTATTGAAAAAGAAATAGTTTAGTTCTGTGTTAAGTATTTTATGTATGTTTACTGACTACTTATTCTGTGGTAAGTGCTTGAAATCGTGATATGGTGACCATTTTAGACGTAGGTGATATGCCATGAAAAATTATTCCCATTTTATGGAAGAGGAAACTGAGATTTAAGAAGTTTAGGGAAGTTATCCAAGATCACAAAATCTAGTAAATGTTTTCCTAGGATTCCAGATAGAAAATCAGGCTTTACTGTCAATAATCGTAACAAGTATATGGTTCTGAGTCTCCTGCTTTTATGCTCCTTGTTTCTCTCTTTCTCAAGAAAGATTTTAATTAATTTACTTTCACTGAGGTATAACTGTCTAATTAGCATCAACATGTAACGAACTGTGGGTATTAATTTTCTTGCCTATCAAGCATTCTTATTCATTTTATTCATTTTCCCTGGTTATAGATCTATCCTTTGGTCACTTGGAATAGAAATAAAACCTATGTCTGGCCAGTATGGTCACTCATGGTAAACTATAACCAAGTAATGGTTATTGGTCCATGCAGAGTACATGTGACACAAATAAAGTAAATTAGATTACCGCCATAGGATTAATATATGAATAATAGAATAAAGCGAATCTTTATCTCTCTGTCTCTCTCTGTCTCTCTCTCTCTCTCTCCATATCTCTTTCTCTCTCTCTCTCTTTCATGATTATCAATAGGATGAGGCTGCTGAACATAGGAAAAACCCATTTACAGAAGAGAATGGAACATACATGCAAAGAGAATGAAAAATAAATGGATAGAGAAAAGAGAGAGGGGATAAAAGAGAAAGGCAAAAGAGAAAATCTCCTGACAGCACTAAATCTCCAATTTCAATCCCTAAGAAAGGCTGGTTGCAACAGATATTTCTTTTTTGTTGCTGTTATTGTCCCTGTTGCTTATGGAAATTTTACTTCTATCTTTGATAATGCACAGAATTATGACAAATTATCCTTTGAAATATAGCTTATATTTATAAAAGATGTAAAGCGTTAAGCACATAATTCTCTAAGTGGTAACTCTCGGTGTTGATAAGATAACACTAAAGGCATGCCTTTGTGCTGGAGGGCTTACCTCTCACCACATATGCTTGCTGACTTCTATGCCTTATTGCTCAGGGCTCTTACTTCACTGAATTCAATTCTCTGGACCAGTAGCCTCACAATGGGGATTCCAGGCTGTTTTATTTGGTTGACATAATATATAGGACTGGAATGCTTTTAGGTGGAATAGGGACTCTATTTATCCACAGTTCCTTACAAGTATTTTTTTAACACCTTGCCTGCATGACTTTTCCTGACCTTTAAGGCATTCGGTTTATAATTCCTGTACTATAAATTTCTGGTCATCCTGTTTCTCCTTTAAAGCATACCCATTTTACTCCCCAGTGCATCAAGACATGACTCTCCTTTCCAAGGTGAAAACTTTTTTTTTCTGGTACATTAATCCATCTGAATATGTCAGCTGGTAATAATGTATGATTTGTTGTTCCATCCAGATAAGAGATATACAAATTGGAAGGTAAGAATATGAATGAAGTGAAAACATCATGCCTGGATTCCATAGAGAGAACAAAACTTAAATTTCATCATAAAAATAAGCAAACCTGATTATCCAAAATGAATTAAATATAAAATTATTTCAGCTGGTACTCATTTTATAATTGTCAAGAATGCAGCTGATAAGGTAAAGCAGCATGCTACTAATGCTATGGATTGCCATCCCAAGCTCTAATTATTTTCTTCATAGATCAAACTTATTTGACAACCATTGTATGAGGTGATTTTAAAATGAATATTGAAAATATAAATCTTAAAAGTCAATAGTGTATTTGTGATGGAGACAGTGGAATGGGAATGGACTTTTTTAGTTTAACAAAATGGTGTTTAGGTGGTTCAATGAGATATAATGGAAATGAGTATTTGGACTCATCCAGTCTTCATTCAAATGAAAGCACTGAAAAAGCCAAGGGAAATAACAGGTCAGGATATTGGCAAATACGTAACTGAAATCATAAATCATGGATTCTAAACTGGATTATGAGTGAAGTTAAATAAAACTAAGCTTAATTGGTTGAGATAAGTAGAATACATAAATAAAGAGATGGACTAATGAATAGATAGTTGGTTGGAAGGAAAGATGGGTAGGTGAGTGAAATAATTATCATCTAGAACAAATTCAGGCATTTGTCAATTGACATTATATGTGTCATTGAAGAAAACTGAAACAAAATTGAAATTTTTGTAGCAGAACTTTGAGAGAAAGTTAAGAATATTCTACGTTTTTGACTGCTAAGAAGTTCTTTCTGTCAAGGTTCTAAACATTCAATGTCAATTTCTGCTAAAGAATATTTCCATCACTTTCTGTAGAAAAACCCTCGGCAAATTGTACTGAACACTTTAGCATGCTATATAGTATTTCATTATGGAACTTAATTTCAAATCATCTGCTTCTAGTCAGTTTTAAATGGGAACATTTCCTAAATGTGCTACATTTAATGCAATATCTACTCAGTTTCATATGGTAGTTTTCCCATTTCAGATAGACACAAAGCTGACATTGATGGAATCTGAATGGCGTTGGTTTTCTTTAATGGGATTATCTACATTCTTATACAAATGACATCTATTAAGTATATAACTTGCTAGATTGTATGGTAGATATTGAGGATAGAGATTTTAATAGGAAATTGTCTTGGATCTTTAGAGTCCAGGAGAAGAGACAAGCCTGTGGTGTAATGACATAGCTATCAGCAGATTGCACTGAATGTAAAAATTCAGACCTGACTACCTACTGCAATGGAGAAGGTTCATAAAGTAGGCAACATTTGTTCTAGGTCATGATGGATATGCCAACAAGTTCATAAAGTAGGCAACATTTGTTCTAGGTCATGATGGATATGCCAACAAGGAATAATGTGTGAGATATACACTGTGTTGATCAGAAAATATTCTGATCTACTTCTTTTATCTTTTGGTAGAACGTATCTACCACTTACCTATCTCTTATCCTTTGGGTAGAACATATTTCTCCACTACATTGATATTGGGCTTGACTATCTGTCTTGCTTTAGCCAATGGAAGTGAGCAGTCATGATGCAAGCAGAGCCCATAAATGTGCTAGCATGGTTTAGTGTGGCCCCTTGCATTGGGTAATCTGCCAGAAAGAGAATATACTCTGAATAGCTGCTGGTCCAGGAAGAATGAGGAAGCACACAAAGCTGACCTAATTCCAGCCTACCGCCTGGAGCCAAGCCCAGCAGATCCCAGCTGAGCCCAGCCTGAATCAAAGCTGCCCCACACAATGTGTAAGTGGAAAACCAAAAACGTGTGTTGCCTTAAGACACTGCCCTGGGTTTTCAGGCAGATTTTTCTGCCTTATTATTCCATATAGCTAAATAATACACAGGGAAAACCTTGCTGCATAGAAAGACGAATACCATGTGAAGGAAAGTAGCTATTACTTTGCTATGGTTACACTATGATTACACATTGAGTGACTATAAAAGAAAAGTAGGAGCTGGAAGACACAGTTTGAGGGCCAATTATAAAACTGAAGAGTTGGACCGAATCTCATAGGTGATGAGATGTGATCAAAGTAATTATTTTTCACAGAAAGAATGACATAAGCATACTCTACTGAGTTAATCTTGTAACTTTATCTGGGAGGATATCTACAAGCAAACTCGCTCATTCAACAAATATTAACGAGCATCAACTATGTGTCAGATATTTTTGATACACTAGTGAATGAAAATAGAGCTCTGCTCTTACCTCTTAGTGGAGGGAAATGGACAATAAACAATAAACATAATAAATGATGTACACAATGTATGAAAAAGTGATTAAGTGCCAAGGGAAAAAAATAACAAAAAGCAGAGCATTGAAAAGAGGGTTGCAATTTTTAAAAGGTTAATTGGGGTAGGTCTCAATGAGAAGGCAACATCATCTTAGAATCTGCAGTCAAATATTTTTCAAGACTGAGAGCTAACACAACAAAATACAAAAATTAGCTGGGTGTGGTGGCACACGACTGTAATCCCAGCTATTTGGGAGGCTGTAACAAGATTCGCTTGAACCCGGGAGGTGGAGGTTGCAGCAGTGAGTGGAGATCACGCCACTGTACTCTGGCCCGGGTAATAGAGCGAGACTCTGTCTCAAAAAAAAAAAAAAAAGACTGGCAACTAATATGTAACTGTAAACATCTAGCCAAAAAATTTATGTAAATGACTCTACAATTAAAAGTATAAACTATTTCTTAGAAAAAGCTGGTGATTGATATAATCGGTAAAGCGTCAGATACAGAGAAGTTAGTTGTAGGACTCCATGACTCCCACAATAACAGCAAAGATGTCTTTGTCAATATGTACGTGGTTCTATTCTGTGATAAAATAGTTCATGAACAGGCAGTAACTGCTGCTGCTGGGCCACCTGTCATCTTGTGATTAAACATATTTTCAGCACCATAATCTGAATCTTCGCCTGTGAGAAATGTAGGTTTATATTCATCGAGGCGTGAAGCAGAACCTTGGCAATCCACTCCTACTCGGCCTTCTGGAAGGTATCTTCATGCTAGAGAATTCAAACACTGTGCCAGCCCCTTCTCCAGGAAACAGCTGAACCAACTCTATTATGGTTTCAAGTTACATTTCATGTTAAGAAAGATGGCATAAAATTATTCGAATATTTCATAAAGGGTGAAAATTCTTATTCTGCTTTATAGTGGACACAGCATGGATCACTATTATCTTCTTTTGTTTTGCTTTATTTTAAGTAGAATTGTACTGGTAGTCACTGTACGATACAGATGTTGTGGTGTAATCTTTCCCTTTTTAAAATCTCTTGGCCTTTGCTCCATGAAAACCAAACCATGAAATTGAGGCATGTAAGGCATATTGTCCCCAGGCAGGGCCAGTCCTGACAAGTACAGGGACTTGATGAGGACTGGAGGATTCAAGTTGCCATGCATCCCTGAGAAAGGGATCCTATAATGTCTGTTCCATTTCTGAAATGAGTTTGAGGGAAGCAAAACTGATAGAAACTCCAGATAAATGTTGATGGCTTTCTCAATACAAACTGTATCCTCTTAACAACAACAATAATAATGTCTAAATAAAAACTATATCCCCAAACAAGTTTGGAAGTATTAATAATAGTCTCAAGTAATTGTCTCTGCCACCTTGGTAGGGTTAGAGAGAAGACATAGACCATGAAGACATGTCTGGGGCAGAGAGGGCCTGAGGAAGAACCACTTAGTTGCCATGACCCTAGAGTGCCACGGGAAAGCAAACATGGAAGGGCTTTCTGGTCGAGCTGTGCAAGATGAAGATGCGGTTATTTTGAAGTACACCCATTAGGAACGCCAGCCTCTTGGTAGACACTAAAATAAAGATCACATTCAAATGCCAAACAGGACAAGGTAAAGCTCAGTGAAGGCCACTTTGACGGGGCATGGGAGCCACCAAGCAGATGTCTGCCCCATGTTGTGATGGCATATAGGTGCTTGAAATGCTTCAAGCTGGGGAGAAGACACAGGGAAGAGAAAATCTGGAATTGAGTAAATTTAAACCTGAAAAGATTAATGATACCCTACAATGTATACATCTACTTAAAGTTTAAAAAATTTAAATTTTCTGCTACCAAATATAATAACTCAAAGTAAAGATCCAGTTAAACTAAGGAAAGAGGCAAAGGTAGTTACATTTTTGTACACCTGAGTTTGTGGTTTGAAAATTTATATCTATTCCACTAGGAAATGCATAGTTGCAATCAGCACTTCAAATATTTTATATCCCAGTTATCTATCAAAGGAAATGGCATCCGTTCCACTAAAACAGATAAAAGGTGTAAATTTTATCTATTGCACTAATTCTTCCTAGAAGGGCAACCTGTGCCTTAATAAAAATATTGTCCTGAAAAAAAAATACATTGTTTCTTCTAATATCTGTCTTCAAGCATTATCGAAAGGGGCAAACGTTTACTTAACAAAGACAGATACTCATATATATAATGGTACAAGACATATTCTAAGGACAACTCCCTACATAATTCAGAAACACAAACTATAGTTTTGTTGTATGCATGGCATTCTCCCTGGTCACTATGAAGAGTGAATCTGATTCTTAGATTTTCTCACTTCCTCTAACTTGGAGGTTACCCATGGACTGGAATGGCAATCCTCTACATTCCTTGTTCTTCTGTCCCCCTCCTCTTCTTCTCTACAGGTGCCTCTTGGGAGATTGACATTGGACATAATTAAGGCCTGAGATCTGGACAGCATCCGTGCTAGTATAGCTCCCCAGAGTCCCAACTTTGACCAACAGCAGGATTCCTCTGCTTCCACTTGGGCAGTTGTTCTCTGTCTCTGTCTTGGTACTTGTTCCCCGTTTTTAAGTAAGAGATTATTCTTCACAAATTATCCTATGGATCACATTGATTCCCCAGGCCCATTCTATGCCAGCAGCTTCTTCACAGCTACAGTTCCTGTAGAATACACACACACACACATACACACGCATACATATGTGACTCCACAGATTGGATGTTTGGGGTTAGTGGGGAGTTAGGTCAGTTTTCATAGCAGTTCTTATTTGCTTCCTTGAATTTCCTGGCTTCGTAATCAAACATGATATGGATATTAATTCCTTCTTAAAAAATGATTGTTGTAGAAAAAACATCGGTAAGCTTTCTAAATTCGCCCTACATTTGACTAATAGCAAATGAAAATTCTCAAAGTCTCATTTCTTGTATTCATAAGCATAAATCATTAGTCAACATTTCCACCCAAGGACAAAAAAAAAAAAAAACTGGTTCTTAGACCATTTTCATTATTTTAGAGTACCTAGGCATTTAACCAAAACAATACATGTTGGCTCAATTGCTATTTCTGTGTAGGTTTTAGTGAATCCTACATATTTAAGAGTTCAATTAAAACTGGTTTGGAGTTGTTTTAGAGGTAATCAACAGTGGTTAGGGAGTCTGCATCTCAATCAACTTAAGTAATTAACGCAATAAGCAGTTTTCAAAATCTATCCCTTGATTTGGAAACCCATATACTAAGAATGCTACATGATATTCCAAGTCCTCTAGATGAATTATGACACTTTTCCTCAAAAATCTGCAGAAATTGTGTTGTTGCAAATACTATAGTTCCCCCTTATCTGCAGTTTTGCTTTAGGCAGTTTTAGTTACCTGAGGTCAACGGTGGTCTAAAAATATTAAACAGAAAATTCCAGAAATAAGCAATTTATAAGCTTTTAACTGTGTGCTATTCTGAGTAGCATGATAAAATATCACACTGCCCTGCTCTGTTCCTCCCAGCATGTGAATCATCACTTTGTCCAGCGTTTCCATGCTGTCTACTCTACCTGACCTTTAGTTACTTAATAGTTACCTCAGTTATCAGATCAACTATTTGAGTATCACACAGCTTGTATTCAAGTTACCCGTATTTAATAATGGCCCCAAAGCACAAGAGTAGTAATGCAAAAAAACTTGGATATGCCAAAAAGAAGCCAAACATATGTCAAAAGTAAATTTTTAATCTCCTACTGTGCCTAATTTATAAATTAAATTAGGTACATTTATCATAGGTCAATTATTGCATGTATGTATACGAAAAACAATATATACAGAATTAGGTACTATCTGCATTTTCAGGCCTCCAGTGGACGTCTTGAAATCTATCCCCCCTGGATAAAGGGGGACGATGGTAATATTTTGAGAAAAGCCTGGGACTATTTCTGATTCTTCTTTTAAAACCTTACATTTATTCTCTCTCTCTCCATATAAAGTTGTGTATATAGATACATACAAATCTATATGCATACATGGATATATTATATATATATATATACACTATGTGTGTATATTTTTTTCCTTGAGCAGGTAAAATAAAATTTTCTTATGTTTTCCTTGAAAGAAAGTCTTTCAAACTATGCTCTTTAGTGGTTTTCTTAGGCTATATTTTCTTTATTTCTGGTGCTCAATGTGGATGCCATTCCATGTTCTAGATTTTCAATTGGCTTCAAAATAATGGGACCAAATTCAGCTTGAGATAACTCCTTCTATATATCCAGGTAATGCTTGATTTCTTCCTTTATAACTTGAGCAGAAAGACTTGATATCAATATTATCTATTTAGTCATTCGAGTGCTTGAGGAGGAAGTAAAGAATGTTAAGGCCATGAGCATTTGCCATTTGAAAAGTCTCTGTGTGATTTTTCTCTGTAATTCTTGCAGTCCCTTTTTCAAGGGCCAGTTCTGCTGAAGAGGGAATATGTCATTTCTCACTTATAAGTGTGGCCCTCAGGTACGCTACCTTATCAGGCACTCTGTAGGAAAGTCAATGAAAGAAGCAGCTTTTTATTTAATTTGGCTATTACAGCTTCTGATAAAATTAGTTGCAAGAAATTGTTCCTCAATCTTTTCTCTTTCACTTCCTCCCTCCTTTCTTTCCTTCCTTCCTTTCTGTCTCTCTCCCTGGCCCCTCTCTTTTTCTTTCATCTTTCTTTTTTTCCTCAGCTACTTGTGCCTAACTTCTCCAGATCAGGAGTTTCTTTCAATAGTAGAAGTAAGTTGAGCCACTATGAGAAACTCAAGTTTAAGATAAAATAAATGATGAGGTGTAAATTCCCACTTTCCTTCCACCCCCCTTGCTGAGGCTTTGGAGTACTGACAAGCAGCAATGGAAGGGTTCTGAATGGAGCATTTCCCAGCGTCTCCGGTATGGGTCCATCCTTTCACCCCCACATTAAGCTACATTAGTGTTCACTCTCAGGTTTTCATTATAATTATGCCTTCAAGGAAAACAACTGTGTCAAATCTAGGACTCTTCCTAGTTTACCAAAACTGCATCAAAACTGGAAGATTATTGACCAAGTTTCTTGTATGAGGCTGCATTATACCCTGGTCTCAACAAGTGGGGATATTGTCCCCAAAATGTTAGGAGTTTTTTGTTTTGTGTGTATACATACACAGAAATGTATAAAATTATACATATGTATTATTATACATATGTATAAAATTAAATTTGGGGGAAACTGTTTGCAAGCTTGCACGTTTTCCAATTCCCTGAATAGAAATTCAGACTTTATTTAATTTTAAAAATTGTATGTTCAACTCATATTTTAAAATAATGATCTTTTTAGAAGGTACTTGAAATGAGATAGAACTGAATTTAAATCCCACTTGAGCCACTCGTATCAAATGGCAATGAGCAAGTTCTCAATTTAATGAGCCTAAATTTTCCCACACATAAAAGAGAGGTTAATATTATACATCTGGAAAAGTTGTTGTGAAGATTAAATATAACATATATAAAGCATCAGGGCTGACTCTGATAAATAAAAGGTACATAATAAATAAATAAATACATTTATTTGAAGCTAGTTGTTTAAATTAGTTATAAATTTTAAGTTCTACTTTAAGTGATTATTTGAATCGTGATTCCTAAAATAGAATACTCTATTTATAAATGGTAGTTTGATACATGTACTCAATAACTATATTGAATGGTGCTATTTAAGTAAAGTGGGAACTACTTCTCTAAAGTCTAAGGAGACCAAACTTCCTTCTTCTTAAAAGAAAGCCTCTGTGAACATTGATCACAATGGCATTCTCAACCATTTCTCATGCTTTTCCTTTTCTCCAATATTCTTCACAGACCTGCAGCAAATTAAAGAAAAAGTTCTGTGGTAATCTCCATGATTGTTCTCTCGCTTTTGTGTTGTAAATAATCATTCTGTATATTCAGCAATTAAAGGGGCCAAGGATAATTGCAGGTACTGTAGAAATAAATCACTTTCTTAAGAAAAGGATTTTTGAAATAGCATCATCCCTTTAATCCTGTAACGAGATTTATAAACTATAAACCTTGAGAGTTATAATCTATTATTTTGTTATTAGTTTATAACTAATGTATAACTAAGTTATAAAATATATTTAAGTTGTAAATATATAATAGTATTATAGTTTATCACTTGAGATTTATACACTATTATTTTATTATTCCTTGGTGGTATGCACTGGATGCATCTCTACTGGATATGCATGCTAGATATCACCAAGGAGTAATAAAATAATATTGTAGTAAAACTTTTCTAAACAAGGTTTACATTTCTTTTATTATTTAATGAAAATAGAAAGTCTAGATCTTTTTCAAGATGCTACGAGGTAAACAATTCTTCATGTTCACGCTTTGCAGTAAACTTTTGAACATTTTCTTTCAAATCAACCAAGAAAGGACTAACCCACCAACACAAAGGAGTTTATCTGATAATATATATTCTTTTCTTTAAAAAAAGGCTTTGTTTTCTGGGTTGATATTGCTTTTGACTAAGGTCCATCAAGAAAAATGGTTACTTTTTTCATAAAGTAGTCAGACTAAATGACCACTTTCTTCATGCATTTTCTGCTGTCTCTGTGCAGAGAGAGATTACTTTGCCATTTCCTCTGCTGATCTGTAATTTGGTTTTACAGTGAAATAGCCTGAGAAATGGCACTGTCCCAGGAGCTGACTGAGCTGGTCCCTGCCTAGGACAGGAAGTCATCGTCTAAGTCTAGAAGGAACTGAAAGAAGACAAGGAGTTGTGCTGACTCTTGTATCAACCTACAAATGCCAATTAAAGTAAGATGAACTTATTTAGCACTTTTTGCTTTTGGCCACAGCTTCACAGGTCTTATTTTCAATCTGTAGCATGAAATGAGCTAGGGATCTTTTGTGATCATTGTAATTCTTTGCTTGCTTTCACAGGTCAGGGAACATGGGTAAAGGAGAATAAGGAGGAATATTGAGCTTCAATAACCAGCTAGACTGACTCTATGGTTACATAATTTCTATTTCTTTTTTGGTCTAATAAGCAAATCTCTATAATATATCCTAAAATGTATAAGCTAATCTTTGTGTCTCTGAGACTTTTTATCTCATGGCTTAGAGGTAGAATAGAGTAGTGATCAAGAGAAAAAACTATTAAGCCAGAGAGTCTGCATTCAAATCCCAGTCCTATCTGTTACTAGTTGTGTGACCACTAGCAAGTTACTCAATTACTCTGTCTCTCAGTTTCCTGGCCTAAAAAATTGAGGGATAAAATTATATTACTTAACACATAAGATTGTTTTGAGATTCAAATTAGATAATGTATTTAAAGTACTGAATTTCACAGGTTATACTCAATACATGCCATCTATTTTTATTATTAAATTAAAATAATCCAAAAATGGCTCAATGGAATATGTATCATATTCCATCCATCTTAAAAATACAGAATTTAAATTTCTAAATCCATACTACATGATTCATGAGGGAATATAAATATAACCCATGAGCCTGAGAGCACCTGAATACCAGATTTTTGGGGCTGAAATTCTAAATAAGTGCTCCATGTTTATTTCTTTTTTCTATATTCACAGAAAAGAATGTAGCGTTGTGCTTTTGAAAGATTAATAGAAAAATCCCACATCACTCTTGTAGTGAAGGCCCGATGAAATGCAAATTAAGTGACTTGCCCAGAATAGGGTTGCCAAATAAAATACAGAACTGCAGTTAAGTTTAAAATTGAGATCAACAGCAAATCATATTTTAGTATAGGTACGTTCTATAAAATATTTGAAGCATATATATATATATATATACTAAAATAAATTAGAAGTTTTCTGGAGTTAGGAAACTTTAACCGAAGGAGACCCCAAGAGTGGAGTTTTCTATCCTTTCCAGCATGAGTATCAAGCATAAGAAGAATATCTAATATTCTGCTTCTTGATTAGGAGTCACTTAAAATACTAACTTGTCTCATAAACACAAAATCTGGACTAAAAACTCTGAACACTTTTCATTTTCCAACCATAATAAATATTTACATTTAAACAATTATGTTTGCTGTTTGTTTTGTCCTTTAAAAGATACAATATGTTCAAAAATACATCCCACGCATAGAATACGGATGGGAGAGAAATCACCTCTAAAAGACAAATGATAATACAAATCACTGTGCTTACATATTAACCAGTTCAAGAATGGTATCATTAAGGGGTCTAAGGTGGTGTTTGCTTCAAAGATGATCTTATTTATAGAATGCCACACCTGATGTGTCTATCAAGAAACAAGCTGTTATTTAATTTTTGTAGCTTTTGATACTTTCTAGATCTACCATCACCCTCTCAACACTAATCTACATACCCTTCTTTTCTTCCATCTCTTCTCCCTCCGTAATCTCCCCTTCCTTGAAAATCCCCTCCTCTACCCCATTCTTCACCATCTCCCTCTTCTTGCTCTCCCTCACTTGTCCCTCCTCCACAAATCTCCCCCTTTCACCATCCTAGCCACTCATCCCTCCCACCATGTCTTCTACCCTCCTCACCACCATCATCCTCACCACTCCCTTCACTATCTACTTTTTGTTCTATAAGAGGGCATTTCAGAGAGTAGTGGTTCAATTACATTTGTAACTTCTTTCCTGTCAAGCACACATCTCATTGGCACCTTATTATTGGTGCATGCTATCTTCTTCCAAGAGGTTCCACTACTTTTTCTAATGATCTTGGATGGATCTGCATGAGCAGCAAGGAGATGTACAAAGGTTACAGTTGTCATGAGTGAGAAAACATAATTCTTAGGCTCGTAAATTTTTGCTATGATTCAATAGCAAGCATTTTGCTAAATTTTTCAGTTTATGAAAATGTTTCAGAAAACATTCACATGTTTTCTGCAGAGATGTTTACTCATGTAACACCATTCAGTATGGTTACCGAGGAAAAAATATCAACTAACCATTTATAAATAGAATATTCTATTTTAAGAATCATGGTACCAAATACCCAGTAACTTAAAATGACACTGAAATTCATAACTAATTTAAACAAGTAGCTTCAAATTATTTATTTATTCATTATATACCATTATATGTCAAACATTGCTCTACATGCTTATATATGTTATGCCTAGTCTTCACAACTTTTCCAGATGTATATCCCCTCTGCTCTATATGTAGGGAAACTTAGGTTCATTAAGTCCAGAACTAGCCTTTTGATACAAGTGGCTTAAATGTGATTTAAACTTAGATCTATCTCATTTAAAGCACCTTCTAGAAAGGATTATTATTTAAAAATATGAGTTTCGCATACAATTTTAAAAAATCTGAATTCACACTTAAGAAAGTTGGGAGACCAACACTAATAATTTCTGATGGAGAGTTACGGAGTTTATTTGAAGTATCACAGAAATTTCCAAATGGAATAGTCTAGGTGGCCTTGGGGACTATAGGAGTGAAGCTTGAGTAGACTTAGGTAGATTTGAGAATCACTTGTTTAGTTATAATTTTTGAAAGCTGGAAAATAGATGGATAATGCCTGTGGAGAGGATGTAGAGAATAGAGAAAGACAGACCAAGAGAGGAGCTGTGATGCCCTCATTTGGGGTGGGAAGAGGAAAAGTGGGTCAAGGTCTGAAATGAAAAGCCATAGTGGCAGGAGGGCCATCTAGGCAACGTTATGTCGGGATAGGCAAGAAGGTGAGGTTTTCAGAAAATAAGCCATTGGCATTGCTATGTCCTACAGGGAACCTGGGTAAGGTGAACTGTGAAAGGCAATGGCACAGCAATCTTCAGTGGGTTGTGCTTCTTCAGGTACCACAGTAAAGGAAAAGGAGCAGGGGAAGTCAGGACATTGAAAACTTGTCTCCCATGTATATTTCCCAAGGCGTCCCAATGGTGAGATTTACCTATCCTAAAAGAGAGGACACTTATTAAGTTCTGCCTCTTAGGGTCAATTCTACTCAACAATAGGCCTTGGGTAATTTGTCTTTGGCAACTACCAACCTTTCTGTGTTTACATCAGTTTTCTTTTCCCCCATGTGCACTAGTAAGTAGAACACTCTCCTCTTTGCCGCAGGCATAGAGATACACTATTATTTGCTTCTCCTTTTCTGTGATTAACAGGGATCCTCTTTAATCATACTAATTATCTGTGCAATCTTATTTCACTTCTCAAAAAGAACTGTCGCCTCTACTTTTTTGGGATTTAATTTTTCAAAAAATACTCCATATTAGGTAATATTATCCCATTTTATGGATGAATAACTTGAAAAGGAAACTGAATATTATGCATTCACTCTGTATCAGGAACTCTGCTAAGTATTGCATGCATTCAGTTTCATTTAGCTCTCATAAAATTAACAATAATAAATGAAAAAGATAGTAAGTGTGGCAAAATCTCATGGTTGAATTTGAGTGATGGGAATATTGAGGTTCATTACACTGTTATCATTAACTTTATGAATATTTGAAATTTTTATGAAAAATTTTAAAATCCCAACAATTCGTGAATTTGAACACTTTTTCATGTACCTGTTGGCCGTTTGTATGTCTTCTTTGGAGAAATGACTATACAGGTCCTTTGGCCATTTTAAAATCAGATTGCTTTATTGCTATTCAATTGCATGAATTCCTTGTATAGTTTGAATATTAACATTTTATCAGATTATGATTTGCAAATATTTTCTCCCATTTCATAGGTTTCAATTTCATTTTGTTGATCATTTTCCTTGCTGTACAGAAGCATATTAATTTGATGTAGTCCCACTTATTTATTTTTCTTGTTGCTTGTGCTTAGGGGGTCACATCCAAAATATCATTGCTAAGATCAGTGTTATGGAGGATTTACTCAATGTTTTCTTCAAAGAGTTTCATGGTTTGGAGGCTTACATTTCAAGTTAACTTTTTTGAGTGGTGTGAGATAGGGGTTCAATTTTATTATTTTGCATGTGGATATCCAGTTTTCTCAAAGTTGTTTATCAAACAGACCTCACACCTGGGATGGCTATTATCAAAAAGACAAGTGATAAAAAGTGGCAGAAAGAAGTAAACAAAAGGGAACTCTTGTGCACTGTTGGTGGGAATGAAAATTAGTAAAGCTACTATGGAAGACATTATGGAGGTTCCTCAAAAAATTGAAAATACAATTATCATAGGATTCAGCAATCTCACTTCAGGATGTATATTTGGGGGAAATAAAATTAGTATCTCAAAGAGATATCTGTACTCCAGTGTTTATTGTAGATTGTTGGTAAAATTTATTTAGAGACAGGGCTTTGCTCTGTCACCAAGTGTGGAGTGCAGTCACAGCTCACTGTAGCCTCGAACTCCTTGGCTCCTCCCATGTCAACCGCCTGAATAGCTGAGACTACAGCCACACAACATCATGCCCAACTAATTTAGATGAAGTCTTACTATTTTTCCCTGGCTAGTCTCAAATGCCTGAACTCAAGCAATCTTCCCATCTCAGCCTCCCAAAGTGCTAGGATTATAGAGGTGAGTCACAGCACCTAATCTCATTGTAGCAGTATTTACAAGAGCCAAGACATAGAAGCAACTCAAGTGTCTTTAGGTGGATGGATTAATAAAAATATTGTGGTATATTCATATAAAGAAATATAATTCAGCCGTAAAAAAGAAGAAAATCCTGTCATTTTTGACAACATGGATGAACCATGAGGACATTATGCTAAGTGAAACGAGTCAGACAGAGAAAGACAAATATATGAAGTAGAATCAGAATGGCGGTTACCAGGGTCTGGAGAGAGAGAAAAAATGGGGAGATGTTGGTCAAAAGGTAAAAATTTTCAGTTTTAAAATGAATATGTTCTGGAGATTGAATGCACAATATGATGACTATGGCTAGTACTACTGTACTGTGTACTTGAAATTGTTAAGAGAGTAGATTTTAAATATTCTCTGTGCACACATACAGAAAAGACATTGTGTAAGGTTTCTAAGAGTGCTATTTCAACACTAAAAAAAAAAAGTCAGTTATGAAGCCTATGTTGTTTCATTTTATAAATGGAGAAACTGAGAGTCAGGGAAGTCGAATTACTTGGCCACAGGCCTTTATACCACAGGTATATCCCGTGGCAGTGTAAAACTGGGGAAATATGAAAAGAGGTAAATGCAATTTAACAATTAACTGACTGTGACATTATGGTCACACACATCTTACAGCTTTTGCCCACAACTTTCAACACTAACAATGAGCCACTTTGCCAGCACAGGAATATTCAGTGACAGGCCAGATGAGAGCACAACTTTGATTCAAAGACTGCTTTTAACCAGTATGCCACAGTGTCTGTGTGCCCGAGACAGCATTTGGTGCCATTACTTAACTCGTTTACGGTCCTCACAGCAGCCATATAGGAAGGGCATTAATATCCCTATCATATAGATAGAGTGCAAGGAGATCAACTTGCAGAAGGTGAGCCAGTTAAAAAGCGACAGTCTAGTTTATTTTTGATATCAACCTTCTTGTTCTAGGACCAGTATTTTTTTTTTTTTTTTTTCTCATTGAAGAAAACCCAGCACTTAGAAAGTTTACTTCAACCTGGCTCCATGTCCCATTCTGTCACATACAGCTATTTGGCCCTACTATATCATGTCCTTTTATGTTATTCTCACTGAAAGCATGCATTTTACAATATCATCTTGAAAAAAACACAAAATATTGATGGCAAAAGTTCTGCATATACTTACTCTTTGATACGATTTCATAGACTTGGTTAGAGGATAAATTTTTATTATGCGCCAAAATATAAAGAATTACACTAACCACTTCAAAAGTTCACACCAGCACAAAACAGTTAGTAAGTCATAGACAAGCTGAAGATTCACTAATCTTCATGGTTTTTGTGTTTTTGCTATTCGAATTGGATATAGTTGAGCAAAATTGGTTAGGTCAGATATACTTTATCTTATTCCACATGACTCTAGAGAGTATAATTAAAACCAGTGATAGGAAAATACTTTACCTGCTTATGAGAAACCACTTCCTGACAATTCAGATGGCCAAAATAATAAGAAGTACTTCTATAAGGTGTAGACACGTCCCAACTCAGTCACCATTTGCAGGAATATTGTAAAATAGCGTTACATATGAATAGGCTAAAGGACCAGATTTAAATACTCTCTAAACTTCTTCCAAATTCCAACATTTTGGGATTTTTCTAAATTAAACCCATACAGAATGAGTTGATACGGAAAGAGAAGCAGATTGTCTGTGAAGAAGATAAGACATGATGGAAGAGGTGGCCTTACTTTAAAATTCTTCCCTTTGAAGATCTCTTTACAGTTTTAGAACTGCTCTTTTAAGAATTCGATGGTGATTCCATATTAAGTCATACAATGTATATCCTTTGGAAGTAGAATAAAATTGTAATAACAACCATATCATAAGAGCACTGTAGTATATTTGAATACTGAGTATAGAGGGAAAAAATTGTAGTTGGGTACTGTCAGCAAACGTGGAACGATCTGAATCTGTCTATTACTAATTACATATCAAAGTGTGTTGTGTTTCTCATTTTAATATTAGCCGTCCGACAGTGTATCTAGGTTGATTTTAGAGTGATTATGCTCATGGAAACGTACTGATGTTGACCTTGGTACGTTTTTATTTACTGTTGGTACAGCCTTTCTAATTAATTTCAAAGAAACATTTTTTTCTGATTTATTTTGAAACAATAATTATTCACAAGAGCTATGGCGGCACCTTTTTCAGGTCCTTGCTTTTATTCTCTTTTAAGTAAGCATTAATAATTAATTCAGTGGAAAGCAGTGAAAAGGGGATTCAGTGACTTATTTGTGAGAAGAGAAAATGTTTAAAAGCTAACTTATTCTTTTGCTAGATTAGAAAGATAAGGAGACAATACGATTTTGCACTTTGTATAATGAAAATACCCAAGGCCAGGTGCAAAACTGGGGAAATATGAAGAGAGGTAAATATAATTCAACAATTAGCTAACTGTGACGTTATGGTCATATTATGGTTTTTTTCACAATTGCTAAGAAATAACCATTTTGCCAGTACAGGAAAGGAGAGCACCAGATAAGGGATATTAAGAACCTTGAATTTTCCAAATCTGGGAATTTTCAGTCTTCCTAGCTACTGATGAGTTAAATGTCATTCTTTCTTTTTGAATGTTAAAATCGCCCCAATAAAACGTATTAATTTTGCATCATAGAGTATATTGAATTGTATTAGACCCAATGTAATTTTGCCCTCTAATTTCATAAGTTAATATAAATAAAAGGGTATTGGTAAAGATGATCAAGACATATGTTAAACATTAATTTATTCATTCACTCAATTGATGTATATTCTGTATATTAAATTATTAGACAACTCTGTAAATAATTCTGATATGCCCCCAGATTTACAAATCTCTGGCCTGTATAAAATAATACTAGTCACACTAACTAATCTTGTTTGGTATCAAAACAGAACGCTAAAAGAACAACAGAGTAATCCCTGATATTTTTCCGCTTCCTCCCATTTCTATTGCCATGACACTACGTCTGGCTGGCACTTGCCCTAACTTCCACAGGAGCCTCCTGTCTTCCTTTTCTCTGTTCTCTCTGTTTGGCATTTAAAATACCCAGGTTGCTAAGCCTCAGTCCTTACTCTGGAGTGACTCTTCAGAAGATCTAACCCAGGCCAGTGACTTCAATCACCACCTTGACAAAGACAACTCACACCTTTCTATGTCCAAGCCATATCTCTCTCCTGAGGTTCAGACTCGTATAGTTCACTGTTTAATGCATATCTCGCAAATGATATACAAAGGTACTACAAACCCAACTTGTTTAAAATTACATATATCTCCCTGACTCTTCTAATGCCCTGATAACCTGCTCTATCTAAAAGTCTACCCTATGTAAATTCTATCATTGACTCCTGGTTTACTCAGTGGACTACCCTTCTAGTCATTCCATAAGCTGGGCCCATGAATCTTTTTTTATTTATTTTTACTGAACTTTTTTTTTCAGTATCACCTATTTAACACACATTTATCTACCTCCTTTTTCCAGAACACTGTGTGTCTCCTTGTCTCTCCTCCTTTCTGGATGTCGGTCCCTTGATCTGGACAGTCTTCCTCTCATTGTCAACTTTCTTCCTGATGGCCAATGCCATGAAGTATTTTAATCATACCCCAGGAAATAACCTTCCCATCTCTCTAATATTCTTCATAATAATTTGCAACATTCTGTCTTCAATTACAGTAAAATGTAAACATATATTACACAGTTAATGGTAGAAACTCGATTTCACTTTTGTGAAAACATGACACAACCTGCAATAGTTCCACAAACATATAAAACTCTAAATAAGTAGTTATAAAAGGAATGAATCATTCCACTCTCTGAAGCTATATCTTGCTCTTAAAGGTAATTTGTTTTCCCAACTGCTCAATGATTTTCTGGATATTTGTTTTTTAATGTTTGAAAATCACTGAGCAGTTGGGAAAACAAATTACCCTTAAGAGTAAGATACAGCTCTATATATCTATATGTAATATAGAGATTACAAATATTGAAAAATACAAAAAAAAATCAAAATTGCCCATTATCCCATTACCCTTGGATAAACACTTTCAACATATAGCACATTTCCTTCTGAATTCTATTCCTCTGCTTATGTTTAGGTATTTTGTACAGCTGCACATTGCATAGAAGTTTTTATAATATACTTTGTAGTTTTTTGGCATAAATTGTAGATTTTCACAGTTTTTAAAGCAATGAACTTAGCACAACCCTATTAATTGTAAGTATAGACATTATCAACAGTGTTTCTGGTGTTTTTAGAGTATGTGTTAGTAAACACCTAAAATACTCCATAAATACTATAGAGAAAGTGCAAATAAAGGCTCCAAGAAGAAAGAAACTAACTTTTGTTTATAGTCCTATTACTCAATATGTATATAACTCAAGCTTAGGACCTGGAGGGTTCAGGAAATTTGTATTCATATTTCCAAGAATACAAAATAAGAGAAAACTATACTTATGAAATAAGTGTGCTCTTTCAGTCATTCAAAAACTATTACTGAACATCCAGTACCTTATTAAATACACAGTGAACAAGATATGCCAGGTGACTATCCTTAAGAAACTTACATTCTAATTGGGGAAATGGTATGTGATGAAACAAATAATGGAAATCATTACATTTTGTCATAAGTGCTAAGAAGAAGAAAAGATGCTGTCCTAGAGTATAGCAAGAAGAATCTACTTAAGAATGGATGATCAGAGAAAGGACCAGATACAAGAAGAGCAGAGGAACTGCTCCTGACAGAGTAGAAAGCATTAAAAGCTGAGAAAATACAGGGCGTGTTGTCTTCTAGTAAACAAAAGAAAGCTGGCCAGGTTTACTAAGTTAACAATAAAATGAAAAGTGGTGAGAGGGAGTTTGAAGAGATGGGCAGGACTTGGATCTTAATGGGACATATATTGATCTTAGCCATTACTCAAGAGTATATTTGATATATTCTATAATTTATAGATTATAAATTTATAGCTATAGATACTATATATAACAGAATCTATAAATATGTATTTATCATATACAAATATCTTAATATATTTATATATCAATGTGTAATTATAAATATATTTATGTATAACTATAATCTATAAATATAGATGATATATTTATAGATTTATAACACATCAACTATAAAATCTGCTTAGGCTTTGCAATTCCACTTATCATTTATTTGTGGTTTTTTGTATATATACACATATAAAGATAGCAGTTAAAATCCACAAGTCTGATTATAAATGAACACATTTTTAAATTCAGCCATTTATATAGCTCAGTATAAAATACAGATATTTTAACTTTGGGGAAAACAATGCACTTAATGCAGTAATGTACTCCAAAATGTTGCTCATTATTGCAAGGACAGGGATGTAAAATTCAAATGTACTGGAGGAAATTTATACCCAATATCAATTACTACTAGTCGATATTTTATCTTCTTTAAATAAAAATCATTGAAATAAGAATCTATACAAATGTAAAATAAGTCTGAATATCACCTCAACAAATTACTTTGTAATTTATGACACTAACCTCATTGTGTTACATTGATGATTCTAAAATGTAGAGATTATTCAGTCAATTGTAAATTTAGAGGCCATTTCTTACCACTCAGACGTTCCTTGGCTGCCTCTTGCCCCAGTATATTGCAGCTGAGTTTTGAACCTGCCTGAAGCTTAGTAAGCCTGGCCAAAATGTACTTAACACTAGTGCTATTGTAAACACCCTGTCTTCACATAAGGTATTCTACATCACCGCCTTCCATCTTAATCTGTTTTCAGCCTACACTTCCACCTGTCTCTCTTTCATCAATTTCCCATTTGAACACAAAGTCCAGATTCATGACTCAATCTTCATTATTCTGGCTTCTCACCTGCTGATGGTCAGATATGGGAGTAGCCGACAGGCAAGAGAGTCCATGGGATGATTTTTTTGTTTTTTGGGGGGAGATTATTCCCCACAAAGCAATAAGATTTATCAGGGGATGGGACAACGTGGGCTATGATGGGTTGGGGTAGGGTTGAGATAGGTGTCCCCTTTTTCAGGGAGGGCAGCCATGATGATGAGAGTGAGCTCCACGACACTCAGGCCAGGGAAGCTCTCATCTACACACAGGCTCTGGCCAGAGAACTGGGAGGCCAAGCCACTCTGGGCCAGGGCTGAGCAACACTTCAGCTAACTCTGCCTCTATTTCTGCAGGCAACTATAGCACCACCACCTCCATTTACTTGCCCAATCTTTGCCCCCTAACATTCTCCTAGGACACAACAATTTCCTTGTTGTGAACATATGAAGAAGCCAGGCATAAACCTCCTCCTTCAGTTCAGTATTTACGGAAGAGTGATAGTTACAAGTACATGTTTTAAAAATAGACATTTTGCTCCAATCACTACCAAAATCAGATTCTCTTGAGTTGGGAACCAGAATTTATATTCTTATCAATGCAATATTTACTTTCACTATGGCTTGAGAATTCCAATTGTTGAGAGTTCACTTATTTACTTGAATTTGTGTCTGAAATCTCCCTCTTTTCATGGAGAATTTTTGATGGCTAAATTCCTTATTAATCTAGCAAAGTCCAAAATGTGAACAAAATACATTACTATATGGGTGACAATGGAAAATATAAAAATAGTATTTTTTTTTTAGTTTCTTAGTGTTCCAAACATATTGGTACCTGGGAGGTAAACTTCTTTCAAACTAGGATTTTGTTTGTTTTCAAAAGAGATATAGCATTATGAAGTTGAACTTAAAAGATTCATATTTCTGGGTCAGCAAAAGCAAGAAAGAGAGACACATTATGGTTTCAGATCCTCAAAGCCTGCAGATATATGTAAATACAGTAAAATTTAGATAAATATCTAGATGCAGTAAAAGCTAGCTGCTAAAATTATTTTGTGTCTGAAGATGAAAAACTAATTTCTAAGAAATTCAGCATAGCTGGAATTTTTTCAAGAAGGCTTGAGAAAACATCAAAAATTGACCCAGATATTTTATACCTTAAAACTGAAGCAACAGAGACCTAAGTAACATATTTGCTTTGCAGAAATAATTATTTACCTATGGGAAAATGCAGAATATGGTAGACTTCGTGGTCCAAGGCTGCTTTGACTAGGAGATGGTGTAAACTTTCTGGAGGAATTGGCGCTCAATAAGGACTTTTAAAGAAGAGAAAGATATGTCTCACGTCTCTGTGAAAGAATGCTGGTAAGAATGTTTTGAAGATCCATGAGCAATCATCCCTCATGGATCTCATGAAAAAAAAGGAAAAAAAGTAGAAGATTTGCGTTAAGTCTTAGGGTAGTTGAATATATAAAGTGAATTTTTAAAATTATTATTTTATTTTTAATAATTCACATATTGAACCATGTTATTCCAAAATGGCATTCCTTTCTGAACAAGCATGTTTGGCATAATGTGCAAACAGCCAGAGCGTTATGCTAATGCTAGAATTGGATAAGTCAACCACTTACCATAAAATGGATTCAGGGTTTGGTGCCATGACTCAAGCCTATAATTTCAACATGTTGGGAGGCCAAGGTGGGAGGGTCACTTGAGGACAGAGACCACCCTTGCCAATGTGGGGAAAAGAAAGAGAGATCAGCCTGTTACTGTGTCTATATAGAAAGAAGCAGACATAAGAGACTCCATTTGGTTCTGTATTTGGATTGGCATTGCCATGACAGAGACTCTATCTTTTTCTATTTGATCTTCTTTTGGAGTTTGTACTTGTTTAACCTGCATTTGAGGTTCTAAAGTTGCAGGCATCTGAGCTGCTGTAAGAGGAGTTGGCCATCGTGGTTTAGACTCTGATGGCTCTGCTAATTCTGGATCTTTTTCCTCTAATTTTAACGTTTCAGGATATATTACCTCCTGTAATTGATTATCATCAACATTTTGCGTTGACCGAGCCATTACTGGCTCTGCTACACATTTACAGTGTGAACTTTCCTTTCCTTTCCGGGATTCTATCCCTGCCTCTTTTTCACAATCTACTGCACAGCTTTTAGGGACATCAGAAACTGGAACGCTATCTTCTTCTGTTTGCAACGG
This sequence comes from Rhinopithecus bieti, assembly GCF_001698545.2. NCBI lineage: Eukaryota > Metazoa > Chordata > Mammalia > Primates > Cercopithecidae > Rhinopithecus > Rhinopithecus bieti. The sequence continues at coordinate 1,839,796 of NW_016812891.1, read as the reverse complement.
TTCTAAAGCTACTTTAATAATGACCCAATCATTCCATACTGTAAGTGGGATGATTTTACCTTCCCTACTTGCTTGTTTTAATTCTTTGCCAATTTTTTCCCA